>NC_061839.1:12825290-12842790 GCF_019202785.1 Penaeus chinensis
CACACACACACACACACACACACACACACCACACACACACACACACACACACACACACACACACACACACACACACACACACATATATATATAAAATATATATATGTATATATATATTTGTATGTATGTATAGAGGGGTGCGAACAAGAAGGGCCAGTGTCCTTAAAATGTTGAGAAAAAATACCTCTGAAAGTTTGCTCCGTCAATTGAAATTCAGCAAAGAATAATTATAAATCACGAAAAAAGTTTTTTTCCTGTTACTAATCAAACTGTGTTGTATTAACTTAATTCTAATATCTATTTAAAAGAAAAAAACGAAAATAACGCATGTTTTTAGAAAAAACATCTTTTCTGTAGTACTTTCAAAATAAACATGCAGTAAATAAATCACGAAATTTAATGCTGTTCATGTTTAACCATTCCTACTTCTTCGATCTATATATGTATTTATATATATATTATATTTTTTTGGCTTAAAATATAACTAATTGAACTGTCAATGAACGTTCAGGGAGGCTCCTTTTTAAAAGATGTGTTTATTAAGAAATGTGTATATAATACTACAGGAGATAAAACATTATAAAATAAATACTTGTATACAAAATTTCGCGGTAGCCTGTTAATTGTTAATTATGCCAAATTGATACGGAACAACTTCATATTCTTTGAATCGCGATCGCAAATGCAAACTAGAGGAAGGTAGCTTGAGGCTTCATTCGAAGAACTTCTTTCAGACAGACAAATTGTACCAGTCATGAAATTGTGAATTATTAATTTAGTGACAAATAGGCCTACATCGTTTTGTCTTAGATTCTGATATCACATATATTTAGAAGCAGTTTATCTGCAAGAAACGCATCTCACTTCAGTACCAAACAAACAAAAAACAAACTTGACCCTATACTCAATCAGTTTTTAAGTAGCTGTCGGGACCTTTAACTCCACCTGACCTAGCAGTTTTTTGCTTCGTCGTTTATGTTTATCATTTAGATATTGCAACAATTGGATAAGCCAATTTCCTCATAGACACAAAACAATCTCAATATCAACAAAACATAACTTAGAAGTAAAAAAATCGTTCACGTCTTCCAAAGTTACCCAGCTCTATTCTTCAGGGCTCTTTCTCCCTCAGTTTGTGATACGGGCTCCCTCGTGCATAAACCTATGAGCCAAAATTCTGAAATGGAGTTCGCTCTTTAGATCCTCTTTCTGAGCCAGGTCATCGGTAACAGACTCGTCTCTACCACATGAAGTATTAAAAAGTCACGGCCACATTTATTGGATACACAATTGGTTAATGAAAAAAAGACAACTGTTTTGCTGTTTCAGCGAAGCATCCTTTTCATATCATCTGACCCTAAAACTTTGGTGGGATAACTGCAAAAGCAGTAATCCCCCCCCCCCCCCCCTTCCACACACATATACACACATATTTGTGTGTGAAAAAAAAAAATATATATATACATACATATATATATATATATATATATATATGAATAGATGTATATACATGTATATATATATATATAGATAGATAGATAGATATATGAATATATATATACATATATATAATATATATATACATATATATAATATATATATATGATACATATATATACATATATATATATATATGTGTGTGTGTGTGTGTGTGTGTGTGTGTGTGTGTGTGTGTGTGTGTGTGTGTGTGTGTGTGTGTGTGTGTGTGTACTACATACATGCATACATGCATGTAATATATATATATATATATATATATATATATATATATAAATATATATGTATGTATATAAATATACAGATAGATAGATAGATATAGAGATAGAGATATGTGTTTATGTGTATATATATGTTTTTTTCTTCTTTTTTTTCTCCTTTTGGCTTCTCCCTTCAAGAGTCTCAGCGAAATGATCCGCAACATAGGTTTGGCTTATTTTACGCCGAATGCCATCCTGCCGCAACCCTCCCATTTTATCTGGCTTGGGACTGGCACTGACCTGCACTTGCTTGTGCTCCCAGTGGCTGGGGGTTGCCTGTGAGCAATCGAGATGAAGATCCTTTCCGCGCCGGACGGTGAGTCGAACTCTAGAACTCAGATTCGTGACAGTCTTTGATTACATCGCTCCAACCACTGGGCTTCATATATAAATATATATAAATATATATATATATATATATATATATATATATATATATATATGCTTGCATATATATATATATATATATGCATATATATATATACATATATTATATATATACATATATACACATGTGTGTGTGTGTGTGCGTGTGTATATTATATATGTTGTATATATATACATATATATATACATATATATATATACATATATATATATGTATATATACAAATATATAGATATACAGATATATTATTTATCTATTTATTTATATATAAACATATATAGATAGATAAATAGATAGATAGATGGGTAAATAGATATGTATAAATACACATATATATGTGTATATATATACATATGTGTATATATAAATACACATACACACTCACACTTATATATTTATATATATATATATGAATGTTTATAGATAAATATATAGATGAATGTCTTTGTTTATTTATTTATTTATACATAAATATATACATTCATATATATATATGTATATATATATGTATAAGTATATATATATGTATACATATTATGTGTGTGTGTGTGTGTGTGTGTGTGTGTGTACATGTGTGTATATATATATATATATATATATATATATATATATATATATATATATATATATATGTATAAGTAGACTATGGATGGACGGAACTACTTACCTCACGTACGTACATGAGTGTGAAAGTAGGTTAATGACGTAATCATTGACATAACCAATGACCATGACGTAATCAATAACCGAAATCATTAATGATGGCTAGTATGTACACCTTACGGTCGTACATGGCGCATCTTAACAGAAAGTAGGTATAAATATGCTCGGTTTTGGTGAGGATTGCCGTCAACCCATTTATTTATCCTTCGAAGATTAGTAATATTGAGACTAATTTCATAACTGTTATAACATGTGCTCCAATGTTAAATGAACTTCGTATCAATAGCTCAAAATATATCAAGATATTAAATTCATAACAAAAGTGCGTTTTGCTTCATTTTATAGCCGACTACTGAGGACCTCCCTTCAAAATACGACGATTTGGTGGACAAACTGCCATCTTACGAGGAAGCAATTTTCACGATACAAAAGGTGAGTCTGGATTCGATCTCGTTAACTGTAACTCACGCTGATTGTAGTTAGGTTAGCTCTCTCGTCCCCCTCCCTCCCCCAAAAAAATGCATGTGGATCTATATGAAATTATGTATGGATGTATGTTAAATGTAAGTTATCACAATCCTTTATGATGAAAAGGTAGATTGATTTTGCTTACATAGTAAAGTACCTACCAAAACAAAAAAAAAAAAAAAAAAAACAGTAATAATAATAATTGATTATGATAAATAATTATAATAATAGAGGATAATAAATGATCATAATAAGAATTATTAATATATAGCGAATAATTAATAATAAATAATAATAACAACAACAAAACAACAACAGTAATAATAGTGATAATGATAATAATAGCAATAATAATGATTCATATTAAAACAATAATAATCCATAATAACTATAATAATAATAATAATAATAATAATAATAATAATAATAATAATAATAATAATAATAATAATAATAATAATAATAATAATAATAACAATAACAATAACAATAACAATAATTCACAATAAAAACAATAGAGACAGTAATTCGTAATAAAAACAACAATACTAAAAATTCATAATAATAACAACAATGATAACTGAATAAATAACTAAATAACTTTTCCCCGCCCAGAATCCCTCCGTCGACGCGGGCCGCAAGAACCTCGCTTTTGACCCTCATGAGGAGACATCGAAGCGGCATCGCGTGGAAACCCAGCCGATCAGAGAGAGAATTAATTCAGTCCCTGTGCAACCGTATCAAGCGCAAACCTATGTTAAATATCCCCTATCCGATGCAGGGAGATTGGCTAATCCGACGTGAAATATTCCCAATCTGATGCAGGGGGATTGGCTAATCCTCCACCGCATCATACAGAATCTGACGTTAGATTTTCCCAATCCGATGCAGGGGAATTGGTTAATCCTCCTCCTGGATTTGGTGTGGATAATGAGCTAATCAGTATATCACCATCAGCACGATCTCACTCGACCCGACGTCCCGATGAAACTCCAATCCGGGAATTACTCGTTAAGCACACACATTCTTGAAATGTTTATTATTATTATTATTATTATTATTATTATTATTATTATTATTATTATTGTTGTTATTGTCATTATTATACCACTCATAAATCTCTTTTTTATTCATTTATTCATAAATTCTCGATCATTTCACACGTGATACAGTGCACGAACATATTCCCATTCCTATCATTAAATTATATTGCCACTGTACATAGAGGTTTCATAATTACTCTGCGTAGGTTAGGGGAAGGAAAAGGATAATAGATATTATGGAAAGCAATTCAGCGATATATACACCAATAAGTATTCCTATTTTTATACAAAAAAATGTTTTTTATAATAAACGATACAATCAAAGAGATACTTGCGAGAATTACTTAACCATATAGCATATGCTACATAAAGAGGGAGGAAGGGAGAGAGGAGAGAGAGAGAAATATTTGATTTGATAAAAATAAAAAAATCTATTTACAGAGCAGTGTACATGTCCTGCAAAAAGCTATCTAAACTGGCTATGCCTCTATTTATGTAGACGGCTGCCAATCAGACACTGGCTGTATATGCCTGAAGGGCTGTGCCATTGTGCTTACATTATATCATCTAGTTGGTAAAAGAAAAAAAAATGCTGTTTGGTCCATAGAGTACAGTTTTCGAGCAACAAAGTAATTAATGTGTAAGTTCATGTGACTTGAACGTCGTGCACATTTTGCAGTGATGATATGAGATTCGCTTTGCTTCCAAAACATAATGTATAGTGTACTGATATGTTGTATGTTTGTATGTCTATTCTCTCTCTATCTCTCTCTCTATATATATATATATATACATATATATATATATATATATATATATATATATATATATATGTGTGTGTGTGTGTGTGTGTGTATGTGTATATATATATGCATGTATGTATGTCTGTATGTGATTTCATGTGATTGCATTTGTTTAGTTATGACTACGTTTAGGCTTACATACTTTTATGAATTACATACGTCTTTTAAGATATGTTTTATTATTATGACGATAGCACTGATGACGTTTCGATGAATTTACACTTGAGAGAAAGAATAGAGAAAAATAAAGTTACTCTACTATTTATTTATTTATTAAGTTATCTATTTATCTATTTATCCACTATCATTTCCTTAAATTTTAAGTAATAAATTATACCCAAATAACTATCATATAGCACATAGGTAAAAAGGACTTATGACTCACATATTTTTATATTCTAAGTTAGCAGATAAATGTGATGAAATTGATAGTTGTCGGAGACTAGGTCTTATATTATAAATTAAATCGAAAATACTGCAAAACAGCTACCAAGTCGGCCAACCAGAACCAGCAATTTAAGAACTAAGGTTATACTCAAGTGGCCTGTTGCTGCCTTTCTGCATAGTTGCCGACCTGAGTAACCTCTGACTTCGAGAGGGGGACGTTATCTCCTTGGAGAACACTCGTGAACCGCCAAACACGAGCAAGTGTCAACAAACACCTGTTAACTTTTCCCGAAATGAAAGAGGCTAAACTCTGGTCTCGCACCTGGATCCTTCACCGTGCGAGTTAGAGACGATACCGATGCTGTCACCAAGATCTAACGAAACTCGTCAGAAATTGGGGGTTTTATACTTTCAACTCTGTTTCAGACACGATACAGCTCAAAATAGTTTGTAAATCAGGTGGCTCTTTATTGTATATTAGAAAGAAAACGAAAGTGTCCTTTTATTCAAAGAAAACATATTTAACATGAATAAAAAGAAAAAAAATCTAACAAGCGTTACTCTTATTATAGTAGATGTAATTTCATTTATATGTTTTCTTCTGTTTCTTGTTTTATATTCGTTTATCATTTTTCTTATTCTATTATCTCAATTATAAACATGATAGTCATGTCATATCACCTTTGTTTATAACCATACACAATGTTTAATCAACCTAGCATATTTTGTAATGGTCAGGAAGAGTTCTTTGTCCTAACAGCAATGAATAAGAAAAGTCACATTATCCGGGATTTTCTTTCATGTGCATCATTGCTTGAATTATTTCTCAGCCGATGTATAAAAAACTATATTTTTTTTCTTTTAAATACGAATCGAATTATAACATTCTCTGTTATTCTCGCCACAAAAGATATTTGAAAAGGCGTAGGAAACAAACAAATGTTTACCAAAGGTAAGAGAAACCAGAAGACAGACAACGAATCAGGAAAGAAAATGTAAAAGCAAATATTCTACTAAGCATTGCACTTGTTATTTACTTAATTTGATTACTCCCCCTCCCTTGTGCTCCAATTCAATTACCTTAGGTGCTTGTCCACTTCATTTACACCCGTCTGTGCATGTGTTCCCTCCTTCCTCCTCTCCCTCCCTCTCCCTCCCCCCTGTTCTCCATTCTCGACCGAGAACGACCGAGACAAACTAAGAAAAAGAGACAGAGAACGACGGATATAGGTAAAGTGAGTGAATGGGTGAGTGATTAACATTATCATCATGATTATTACTATTATCAAGACTGTTTGCCACTCCTTAAGTCTGGTTTGTCCCAAGGACCACAATGTTCATTTCTTTAAAATTCACAGAAAGTGGGAACGGAAAATGCAAACGAGCATGCAAATAAAAATGATGAACCCTTCGGTAATTATGATGATATACTAACTTTATTCAAGTATGTATAGACAAAACAGATACAATGCAATCGAAAAGACTCATGAACAGCAAACAAGAAATAGAGAGAAATGGAATTATCATGAATTTTGGGATTTCAGATAAGTTCTAAATATTGGCTTCATGATTGCAAGTCGTCGGTAACAATGGATGAAAATGTTGCATTTAATGGAAAGTTTATATTGTGTTATTATTCTCATCTCTTTCTGTGTAATTTTGCGTGTGTAAATTCCAACACAACATGCCTTTTCATTGTTACGTACATTAATTTTATTTGTATATCTATTTGGAAATGATTACAGACATGGTTAGACAAGCGGCTTGTAAAATTATCAAAAAAGTATTCTTTTCAACAAAACAGCTACCGAGTCGGCCAACCAGAACCAGCAATTGAAGAATCAAGTTTATAATCAAGTGGCCCGTTCCTGCCTTTCTGCATAGCTGCCGACCTGAGTGACCTCTGACTTCGAGAGGGGGACGTTATCTCCTTGGAGAACACTCGTGAACCGCCAAACACGAGCAAAACGTTAACTTTTCCTAAAGCCAAAGAGGTTTCTGGTCTCAATCCTGGGTCCTTCAACGTGCGAGTCAGAGACGATACCGATGCTGCCACCAAAATCTTTAAAATGTGCCAGAAATCGGGGTTTCTATATTTTCAACTCCGTTTCAGACACGGCGCAGCTCAATATAGTATGTAAATTAGGTAGTTCTCTATTGCACATTTCAATGATAACTAAAGGGTCATTATTCAAAGAAAGCGTATATCTAAAATATATTTTAAAAAATCAAACAAGCGTTATTTTTTTCGTAGTAATTGTCATTTCATTTTCATCTTATCGTCTGTTACTTTTTTGTTATTCGTTATTATTTTATTCTATTGTTATTCCTTGAGTTGTTGCTGATCTTATGATCATAAGAACGTTATTCGAACACCAATGACAATAAAAGAGACAACATTTATCGAACATAATTACGAGTTACAAAGAAGCAAATAAAGTTTTACTGAGAAATGGTTAAGAAATGTTATAACCATCATGATGATCATCTAAATAACTGATGCTATACATTTGGGATCTACACTCTTCATTTAACTTAATAAACATGTACTACGTAGAGTGCAGGAATAAGAGCATACATATTTCGTCTCCAAATATCAATTAAACTACTGGAGACATACAGGGCTGGCTGGATCGCACCTTCCTCAGGCTTTGTGATCTGAACTCTACGTTGTTTATAATCATGATAGTCATGTTATATCACTTTTATTTCTGACATTAGAAAGAGCTCTTTATCCTAATAGCTAAGAAATAAAAATTTACATCTAAAATCACATCTTCCATGTGCATTATTGCTTGAATTAGCCTTCAGTAGTCTATGTATAAATTCATACGACAGAATTTTTAAAGATATAAATAAATTTTTAAATCTAATTATATTAACTTTTTTTAAAAGTGTTATCATTCCAACGAAAAAAAAAATTAGTACTGACGTGGAGGAATCCATAAGACGGACTAAATCATATGTGTAGTCAATTGCATTGTCTGTATCTCTATTTTCTTGATAGAAACATACGACTTTTTATCGATTATATTGATACAGATATCCATGAATATTTAATTTTCTTTATCACACCGTATACGGTGGAAAACCAGTCCATTTACTGTTTTTTTGTAAATTCATCTTCTATCTTCCTTCTGCATTTTGATAAGTCTCATTTTTCCTCGATGTTTTCCTTCTTTTTGAGATTTTTAATTTTCATCAACTGTAAAGGAAAAAAAAAAGTTGGAATATTTACATTGATGGTCGTTGCAGTTTATTATTATTATTATTATTATTAAAAAGAAAGGAAAAGACTACTCTGTTCTCGAACAGCAAATATGATTTTTTTCATACATGTGAACGTAATTGTCGACACTTATACATAGCCTATTCAAGCTACAAAGAGCTCCTCTAAGTCCTTTTATCTCTTGTATAAGAGTTTTATTATTCATATGTCTCCTCTTTATTACATCATATTTCTCTTTATTATACATTTGTATTGGCATTTACACCTACATGGTTCAGTGTAAGTTGAATCACATTATTCATCTTTCTCTCCTGCCGCTGTAGCGTTTGAATACTTTCTTCTTTAAAGTTTTTGTATATGAAATGTTGCCTGAGGTTGGGGGAGTAAACAAAAATGAACAGTTATGAAGACTTCTCTCCTGCTTCTCCCTTGATCCCTTGCTCGATGTCGTTGTCCTATTTACGACTATGTATCATTCTTTTGTGCTATTATGTGTGATCAAGAATGGAAGACGAATTAAAGAAAGCCATAAGTGGTAAGTAAAGTATCATATGTGTGCGTGTGAACCAGACAACTTTTAATGACTTGTTATTCGACTTGTGTATACGTGTATTATCATTCATATTTCTCCTCTTATTATATTATATTTATTATATATTTTATCGGCAATTACACCTATACCTACAGTGGTAACGGACAAGTAAGATGTGTCGTTGTGTCGGGGAGACACAAGTTTTGAATGTCTTAGTAAAATGTTCCTTAGCGTCTGTAAAGTTTATCAACTTACTGATACGTTCATGTCTTATATAAATTGTTATCACATTAAAGTTGTTTCATCATAACCACAAAAGAAAAACAATTGGATGAATCGTTTATAAATAACAATCAAATCCGTACTTCAAGACACATCGGCATCTGAAACATCCACTTTGAACAATGTTCCAACATGTTCTAACATCATATATATTGAATTTACATTTATACTATTATAATAGTACTGAGGTCTATTATATGTGCATTACCGATCTGGATAATGTCTCATTATGTAAGGCGCCCGTGCGCCATACATACTTTACACCATACTGGGTAAATTTATGTTATGAATCTTCTTAAAATATTGGCTAATGATCGGAAGAGAGATCAACTTTAACTTTGTTAAATCACATCGTTCTTTCTTTTTCTCCGGTCTCTGGTCCAGGAGCTCAGTCAAGAGTAGAGATATTGACGGTGTGGCGACCGGGAGAGAATTAAGCCTCGTGCGAAGGTTCTCCAATGTGGAAGGGGTAAGCTTAGATGAAGTAAAATGTATCGCAGCGTTGTGGAGATCCGACAAATTTTATATGTGTGAAATTTTACTTAGTGTCGGCAAAGTTTAACATCTTACTGATACGTCCTTCATGATATATATATATATATATATATATATATATATATATATGTATATATAAAATGGCATCAAATAAAATTAAAGTTGATTTATTACAGCCATAACCACAAAATAAATACAACTGAATCATTCTGAAACATATAAATATATATATATATATATATATATATATATATATATATATATATAAATCTATATGTATATAGACACACACACACACACACATATATATATATATATATATATATATATATATATATATGTGTGTGTGTGTGTGTGTGTGTGTGTGTGTGTGTGGCTGTAAATTATATTTTTGTCTTATATTTATGTAAAGCGAACATTATCAATCTTAGTGAGGGTTAAAATGGATATCCTTTTCTTGTTTGGTTACACCTCAAGGCGAGACAGCATCGTCGTTATATGGAACTCGACCGATTTGATTTGTGTTTGTGTCTGTTTGTTTGTACTCAAGGTATATTTGAAGACATTAATAAAGGCATATCGAGTACAGCAACGAATTGTATAAGCCTTTTGACTGGAATGAGTTCTTAACATTGGGATGCTTTGGCGATTTAAGGTAAACGACGTGTCAAGACATGCCGGAAGGCATCACTACCCATGATCCCTTTCAATATCCTTGACCCGTATCGCATCCGGAGAGCAGCTGAGAATATCTATTTTACCCTCTTTCGGTGGCTCGCGGGCGGGCACGCTGTGTCTGAGTGAGAGGTAGGGTGTCACGCTCATTAGCTATAGGTGTGATAAACTCACCTGTAACACTTTAGCGCAGGAGTGTATTATCTACTTAGGTAGGACTTGTATCGGGTGGTGAGGGGGAGGGAATAGGGAGAGCTAATATGTCCATCGGTCTATTGTGGTATTTGTTTGTTTGTGTCTTCTTCCTCTTACCATTATTGCTTCGTAACAGGATATGGGGGAATGTGGATCGGGGGCAGTAGAAAGGGAAGGAGGGGATCCCCTATTCTCGGACTTTGCGTATGTCAGCAGCTGGATGCATGTTTGTTTGTTTGTGTGCTTCTTCGTCCTCTTATTCTTATTCGTAGTATTGCTTTGGAGAGGAGAGGAGGGGGAGAGACACCCTTCAGGTGAGCGTGTTAGGCATCATTAGAAGGACATTTATGGATTATGATGAATTAGGAGGGGTGATCACTCGGCTGTAACAGGGTCAATTATCGATTCAGTTACAAGTTCAAACATGATGAATATCGTGATGCAGCACCTGGCATATCTTTGCAGCTGGACGCATGTTTGTTTGTCTGCTTCTTCTTCTTCTTCTCCTTCCATAGTTATTTTTTTTATTGATTATGGCAGTTTCATTCATTGGGAGGGGTGATCACTCGTCTGTAACAGGGTCAATTATCGATCCAGTTACAAGTTCAAACATGATGAATATTGCGGTGCGGGGTGGGAGGGTATGGGAGAGGGGGTGCTTATATATATATATATATATATATATATATATATATATATATATATATAGAGAGAGAGAGAGAGAGAGAGAGAGAGAGAGAGAGAGAGAGAGAGAGAGAGAGAGAGACACACACACACACACACACACACACACACACACACACACACACACACACACACACACACACACACACACACACATATATATATATGTATGTGTAGATATAAATATATATATATACGTATATACATACACACACACACACACACACACACACACACACACACATATATATATATATATATATATATATATATATATACGCACATGCATGTGTGCATGTGTGTGTGTGTGTGTATGTATGTATGTATGTATATGTATGTATATATATATATATGTGTGTGTGTGTGTGTGTGTGTGTGTGTGTGTGTGTGTGTGTGTGTGTGTGTATATGTATATATATATATATATAATACATACACATATAAATTGCCTTTTACACAAGTGAAAGGCTGTCACTGTTCAAACAGGGTCGCCAAGTGTTTACAGGCCTTGCTGTTCTCAGAAGTGTGACAGCATTATTGCAGAGATCTACTTCTTGAGTTATTGCGTTACCAATTTGTCTTGTCTGCTTTGGAGAGTAATATCATCTATCATGTGTAAATGATTACGTTGGCGCGTGGTGTGTGTGTGTGTGTGTGTGTGTGTGTGTGTGTGTGTGTGTGTGTGTGTGTGTGTGTGTGTGTGTGTGTGTAAACTTGTGTACTTGTATGTATGTATACAGTATGTGTGGATACGTCTGAAATCTGAAATCTGAAATCTCTCTCTCTTTAACGTCTAACGATTTATTTCTAATGTCTTTTCATATTTGCATTATTGTGGGTAAGATGCTAAGTATTTTACAGTGTGGAGATTCTTTGATTTCTGTCCAGTCTCAGTTCGTGCATTCGTTTAAACTCGTTTGATAGTATTGTATTTTATTTCTCCATGTGTGTGTGTTTCTTTTTCGTGTCACAGCGGTTGTCTTCAATGTGGCCAACTGGCAACATAACAAGACACCACAACGCCAGATTTCTATTTGATCGCCCAAGACTTCCATCCTTTGGTTGCTTATCCGCGCTCCTGCCAAACGTACGCCCATTCAGAGTTACTATTAAATTTTCAAATAAAACAGTATAGGACTACAATAATTTTCATATGAAAAGTGCATTTTATCTATGCTAAAAGAAAATTAACGAATTATACATGGTAAAAGATGAATTATGCTCTGAAGTCTACGTTTTGAAATAAATGTATATTAGTTTAATCGAGAGAGGGATACTTCAGAGTCGTGAGAGGGTCACATATCACTCTATGTAGTGAGAAAAAATATGATGAGATCTGCCAGCCACAACCCTTTGCAAAGATAAGAGTGTTTTACATGTTTCAGAAGAAATATTTTTAAAATACTAATGAGATATAACACTATAACAAGCTAAAGCACAAATGGCAAACAAGTACATCGCCAGACGCGGAGAAGGGGTTGTTATTTAAGTGGAAATAAAACGCAAAGACAATTAAGCTTTGTCCTTAAGGAGGGTGTCGACACAGCGCTTCGTGTGGTAAACTAGGTTTTCACATTGATCCGTAAGTGCTTTGACTTTAATGGCATTTTGCTGCAATAGGTCCGTGAATATTTTCTTTTAACTTTTTTTCCTTGATAGAAAATAAAACAGAAAACATGTAACACGATACCTCGCTACAAAAAGCGCTCATAATTTCATGAGTTCGTTTGACCTTATTAACCCATGTCTGCTTATACGGGACGGGAAAGGAGGTCAAATAGGCACGCACACAAACACAGGCTTAATGCAGCCGTATGGGACAGAAAGAGAGGGATGATAGGGAAGAGGGAGAGACAGAGAGCATGAGTGAGACAGCTATTATCAGAAAACCCCTTAGTCGACTGAACAGGGAATCGACTATGTGCGCTGGGGTAACGAGCGGGAAGTCCTATGTGAGCATTGGCCATCAGGAAGCCAGCTGACCTTCGTTTCGTTGGAAGAGCTGACTGTCTCCCTCGAACACAGAGATCATTACGACAGTAGGAATTGGTCCGTCTGATACAGATGTCATGTCGTTGACACATTGAACTAAGATGGTATCAGGAACCAGATGGAATAACTGTACAAACAGGAAATAAATATGTTTTTACCCTCACCAAATCCTCATGATATTTTTTTTTTTTTTCTATTTTTACAGTTTGGTTTTATATGTGAGCACTGTATTTCTCGAAAACAAAATAGAAATATGCACCACAGGTACTTCTTATTTTAATCAGAAACAAGCTTCCCTTGAACTAATGGTCTTGGCATTAGTAATTTTCATACAAAAAAAAAAACAAAAAACAATAACGACACACTTTTCCACTTCCCTCTCACAAGGCATCGATATCAACATTCTTTTTCCTTCTTTTTCTCCTTATCATGAACTAGAAGCTAGAATTACACAAAAGAAAGAGAGATTCGAGAAGAAATCAAATACGCGCACAATCACATCACGGAGATTGCCAGAGGAAGGTTGTAAAAAGAGCATGACGTGTGTGCGTGGACGAGGAAGGTGTGACGTGTTGACAAGCATTCGAGAGCCGTCGGTGAGGCGTGGACAGCAGGAGGCGGCTGCGGATACGCGTAATAATACAACGGTGAGAGTGAAATGAAAAGAATGAACGCCATGATGAGCTTCCGTTGCGAGAAGTGGGGTGCTATGACAGAGGAAGGGGGGGAGGGGGAAGATCCGTGTATAAGGGTAGGATGTGATGTCCTCATTTCTCATGTATCACTGTAATTTTGGTATCTGTTTTGGAATGGGTTTTTGGATCAGATGTTGACTGCTGTTGTGGAAACCATTCGCAATGGAGTGAGAATGTTAGCCACAGTGAAATTTGGAAAGGATTGCAGTCAGAACACCGGCAGTCGCGAAATTTGCTGACAGCATATTCACATTAAATATCCTCAAATACATCTATAATCAAGTTTTAATATCCCAACCATTGTCTAAATAATTATCATTCAAACCATTATTCCTTTCGTAAAATTTCGAAACTCTTTTTACTATATATCCTAATCGGCCGACAATCTTCGATTGCATAAATAATTTATTCGGAATTATTTCAATCACATTGCTGCCAACATTTACAATGATTACACAATAACTTGTTCCAGTAACAGCAAACACCGATACTAGAAACTCTTGCAGATGGAGTTGTCGAAAGAAAAAAATCCTATTCAGGTGACCGGATTATCGGCCAGCGACGTCAGCAGCTCGTGGAATCAAGGCAAGGCTCCGAATAACAGGAGAAAGGGATGCTGTGACACTCGGGAGTCGGCGCGTCCTGTGTCAAGTGATAATGCATTAGATCATTTTCTGTGAAAGATCGCTGGCCCGATATTTATTGTTTGTCATAATCCGCCTTTTATTTTACTTTCATTTGATTTCTGTAGTGGTGTATTGGGGGATGAATAAGGTTTGGTGATTGATCATAATATTTTAAAGAACGACGTAAATTATGAAAATATTAAAGTGCGGTGGTTACACGACTAATATATGCACTACAGACGTCACGCATATGAGGCGCCCTTCCTCCCGGCGTCGCGTCGGCTGCGGCGGCCTCACAACTCGCGCTCGGGACGAAGGCCTTCCTCGAACTATGACGTCACGTATTGTCAACTAGACAAATTCCCTCAAGTGACAATGATATGTCACTAATGGCGCGATAATTTGCCTAGAACCTAGTAGCAGTTCATAAACAGTACATTTCACCTTTGATACTTTCTGTATCGAAATTAATGTGTATCATGGTGTCGTAAAGACATTACGCATACACTAGTAACATTACACAATACTTATTCTGAAGAAAAATACAGTGACACGCTCTTACGCACGTCGTTCATCGTATAATTAAACCTACCGCAATGTTAGAATGACTAAAACCAACAAGATCTCACTCGTAAAAAAAACAACACAATAAGGCATTCCCAGTAAGATTAGCGAATCCGGGCGAATGGCAGAAACCTGAATCCACGGTTCTTTGCGCTGTATGTTTGTTGCCAATTGTGCAAAGCGCGTTCGTTTGGGTTAGCTCGAACATCGGACGAAATTAGCATAAAATCAACGAAAGCGAAAAAAGAAAAAATCAAGATTGCGTGGGGTTATTTCGGTTGCTTACGTAATTCCTAGTAAGGCTATAATTCGTTGTATATCTGCGTTAACGAACGATACACATGTTTGCTGTTTAAGTCAGGTATGATTTTGCTTTGGGACTTCTGATTTTAGGACTTAACCTTGAAATAGGATTTAGGGTCTGACTTCTAGTAAAGTAACGCAAAAACCGCGAGAGGATATTCAGGGTCCAGAGAAATCAGATACATCGTGACTAATGACCTCGTCAGTGATTTAGAAGGATTATGGAAAGCTGTGCAAGCCTTTACCTTACAATGACGCTTACGTGATTGGCACTTATCTAATTTTATTTGTATTTTCAAATTCATTTTATGCTACTACGTGATCCTAAATTTATTCAATGTGTTTTGATCAGTATAGGTCAGGAGACATGAAAGTTACGCCAAGCCAAAGATTTAAAATTATTTCGTAATAGAAACCACGGGAATGTAGATATTCTAGACACAACATGTAATAACACATATAATACAGAACAAATTCACAAACAGAACAAAATACACACACGCAAAATACCCTATTAATACTGCATATGGATTTTTTTTTATTTTTCTTTTTTTTTTCATGACCACCTGTCATGTTCCCTGAGTCCTCTCCACCCCGGGCCACAGACTCACCTTTGACCTCCCCTCCCCTACCCAGCCCTGCCCAAGCCCTGACACAAACATGTACGTACCTTTTCTGTTATCTATAGTCCCATCGCTAAGCCGTGAATGAATTCAAGGTGTTACAAAACGAGATGTAAAAAGCATTATTTTTTAATAAGGATCTAGTTTAAACAGTAGTTATTGTCAAAACATCTTGATAAACTCAAGGTATGAACGACTGTTGTGAGGCTGCATACTTTTGATATCGTGAATCTGGCCAACGTCAAAGGTCTTCGTAAAGTAATCTTAACAATGTGCATGAGATGCCACGTCTTTTCCACACCTAAGAAGATTCGAGGAAAAATCACAGGGTGAGAGACGATAACATATAAAAGTGTAATCAGATGCTGGGATGCTCTTTGTTCGGGCAGGGGGCAAGGGGAAGGACGTTGGGGGGGAGGGGCATTGGGCAGTGCGAGGGCAGGGGAAAGCACACAGGGCGGGCAGTCAGGGCATTACTGGTGGCGCCAGTCGTATCGTTGCCGCCGCGCCATTCAGTCGCACGCTGACCTCGCTCGCTTTTGTGACACTGGGATTTCAAGTTTGGGTTTTCTTCACAGGAGGGTGTCAGGAAGAAACACTATATAGAGGACGTATATATTACGAGAAAATATGGTACTGCCATTTCGGTGATAATTTACCTATCAGATTGTTATAGTTCGGTGTTATTGACAATCAAGGAGTATACAGAAAAAAAAGTATTGATGGGGCAGTGACTGCAAAAGAAAATATAAAGTATCAACCACACAAAACAGCAGAAAATAAGTTCTCGTCATGGAGAGCGAATTAACTACAACGAAATCTCCCCTGGTCACCGCCGCCCACGTCAAGCAGTTCAAGCCATGTGTCGTCGCCTCTGCCCCCGTCCAGAATCCCCCCAAACCCCTCACAGGCCCCGAGGGAGAGAGAGACCCCGAGGGCGCGAGCGAGAACGGGGAAGTACCATGGGAACCAGAGAAGGACGGACAAAGAAAATCGGCGAATGAATGTGGCAAAGAAGTGAAGGCAAGCGAAAAGACGAATGGAGGTGCTCCTCCCGACGGCGGTTGGGGCTGGGTCGTTCTGCTGGGGTCGTTCG
>NC_061839.1:12847790-12855290 GCF_019202785.1 Penaeus chinensis
CCATGACGATAAACAAAAATAATCCCTTAGGATCTTCAGAATTACTGAACGGAAAACACCAAATCGATAAGGTCACCCCTTACAGAAGGTGTTTCGTGACACGGGTTGTTCTCTCCACGGTTCGAGATTTGGGTATACTCCAGTCAAGTCGTGCCCTGATAATTGCCCTCACCAGCACACTAGTTATGAATGGTTACCTGAATTTTATCATGATGGTGCCTTTCATGGTGACCAAGGCCAGACACACACCCTATGATGCTGCTTGGTGTGTGTCCGTGTCGGGCATAAGCAACCTCCTGACACGAGTAATTATATCAGCATTGGCAGACTGCTCTTGGTTCCATCTTAGAGCATGCTACATGGCTGGAATCCTACTCATCGCTCTTTCAAGCTTAGGTAAGCCCTTTAACTCGTTTATCGTACATATGTCTCTTCGCATAATGATGTAACGAGTGAAAAGTATCAACCGATCATCACGTGTCTCCTCACATTTCAGCATTTAGCTTCATACCCAGCCTGGTTTGGATGACAGTGACGATGGCCGTCTGGGGCTGTGGAGTGGGCGCTTTTATGGGCCTTTATAACCTGGTCATGATTCGCTACATGGGCATGAAGAAATTGCCGTCTATGTACGGAGCCTCTAGCCTTCTCAACGGCTTAGGTTTCATCACCATAGGCCCGCTAATAGGTAAGAATACTAACTAATCTCAGAATTTTAAGTTTTGCATTTTTTCTGTTGTACCGTATCGCCAATTAGCTGTTTGTATATAACTAATCTGCAGTTGTAAGGTTTATTTTAACGAACAAGTTTATATACCTTGCATTTTGCTTAACATACCTCAAAAAACTGTTGGTGATACATTTTTGCCAATATACAGTAATCGCAATAATCACTCATTGCCACTGTCAACCATTTTGTGACTGTTAGGCTACATCAGGGACCTGAGTGGCAGCTACCAGGTCTCCCTCTGGGTCCTGGTGGTGACGGAGGTATTGTGTGTGTTCCTGTGGTTCCTCATGCCTGCAGCTGCAGCTCGTGACAACCGAAAGGCGCTGGAACGGGAGCAGGGTGGTCTTCAGTGATAAGGACTTTGAAAGGTTTTTGTCACTGTGTGACCGTGGTTGTTTTGCTTTCGCTGTTGTAGTTGTTTTGTTAATACTCTGTCAAATAGCTGTAGGTATGTTAGTATGATTTTGTGTCGAACGTGAATCCATAATTTATTAAAGTGTGTGTATATAGGGGTATATAGAGTATGTTATGTTGTATATGTTTCCTACACCTATTAAGAATATACGGTATTTACAAACAAATAATTGTTATGTGATAAATTTGTAATAAAATGTTTAATCCAAACTTGTTTATTTCAACTGAAACCAGAACCACATTATAGACAGAGAATTCAGTTGCTTATTTTTAAATCCTAAGAAAAGAATAACACATAATTTGGAAAATGAACTTGAAACCATTTTTGTAAACAACATGAAGATATGAAGAAAAAACATAAAATAGGACGGATTCTTGGTACAATCATCAGGTTTATATTGAACCAGGTTCTGTAAAGAAAATGGTGTTCCATGTAAGGCTAAGTCAATCAGGTATTCCCTATAATTGTGTTTTGTTTATATCTGTGTTTTCAGCTTGCCTGTCTTAGGATATTACATTTCCTCTCAATTCCACTGACAATACGCAAGCTCTATTTGCAATTATCTGTTCTCTTGTGGCCCAGTTTATATGTCCATCTCTCTCTCTCTCTCTCTCTCTCTCTCTCTCTCTCTCTCTCTCTCTCTCTCTCTCTCTCTCTCTCTCTCTCTCTCTCTCTCTCTCTCCCTCCCTCCCTCCCTCCCTCCCTCCCTCCCTCCCTCCCCCCCCTCTCTCTCTCTCTCTCTCTCTCTCTCTCTCTCTCTCTCTCTCTCTCTCTCTCTCTCTCTCTCTCTCTCTCTCTTCCCCTCTCTCTCTCTCTTCCCCTCTCTCTCTCTCTCTCTCTCTCTCTCTCTCTCTCTCTCTCTCTCTCTCTCTCTCTCTCTCTCTCTCTCTCTCTCTCTCTCTCTCTCTCTCTCTCTCTCTCTCTCTCTCTCTCTCTCTCTCTCTCTCTCTCTCTCTCCTCTTTTCTTTTCTTTTTTATTCTCTTCTATTCTCTCTTTCTCTCTTCCTCTCTTCTTGTTTCTGTAATCTGTATGTCCGTACATCTATCTATCTATTTATCTATATACTTATACATATAAATGTGTGTGATGTTTGTATTTCTTTGTATCAATATATAAACTCATAAAGCCAAACCATAAATCTGAGGTTTTGAGGTAAGTCTAAATAATACAACAACGACAATAGAAAAAAGCTGAAACAGATAAACAAATAAAAAATTCTAATTGAAAGTGAGAATAAGGATATGAAATGATCATGAAAAAGCAAGCAGTGTGCGTGTCTATATATAAATAAATAAATAGATAAATATATATATATATATATATATATATATATATATATTTGTATGTATATAGTGTCATAGGACATTCCTTCAAAGCGAAGCACCAACAGCGACGGAGAGCGGCAAGTAGTGACCGCTGGTCGCTTGCAGCAACGACCTGTAAACACGCTGCTTCAGAGCCCGCGTGTGAGAAGACGGAAGTCGAGCCGTACAAATCCTTCTACTTGTTTTTTTCCGCTTGCAAACATCGTAAGCCCACCATGGGAGGTGGAAAGAAAGGCGGAGGTGGAGGAGGCGGTGGAGCCAAGGGTGGAAAGGGAGGTAAAGGAGGAGGGGGAGGAGATGAAGCAAGTGGAGGCGGCAAGGACAAGAAGGGAGGGACGTCGATTAAGGTGAGGCGGAAGAAATGACAGATGAAGCATTCTACTGTCTTTTATAACTTAGATATATGAAGATTTTTAAATATTATTATGTCATTCCTTTTAACCTCTTTCATTTTTCACAAGTAAATTCTGGTTATTCTTATTTGCTCATTCAATCCCCCCAGTTCACGCATTACACTTCAGGCATTCCATACAGTGGTGCAATTGTCTGCAAATGTTAGATTGATGTAAATGAGCCACATTTATACTGCATATTATTTTGATAAATTTAAATATATATCATTAATATCCATATCTAGTTTTGTATGTTCTTCACTATACATACCTTTCTTATTTTATTGTGACTTTCCCTGCAGTGCTTATAAATTTGGTAAATATATTGAATGACATGACCAGTTATGACATTATTAGTATTGATGGGTTTCTCTCACTCTCTTTTACTCAAATAAACAGAAATTATGTCACAGAAATCCCTTAATTCCCACAATCTTGGCCCTCAAAGCAGGGAGGGCATGAATGGTAGAGTAAAGTATGAATAATATACAGAGAATTGGTCAATATACAGTCAAGTGCAGGGGCTGTGACCCCTGCAACCCCCTATCCCATGGGGGGCTGTTATCCTCCAACCCCTGCTCTGGATAACAAAGAATCCACCATTTGTGTAGCATCTAGGTTCTGTATTCTAGCCTGCTGTGAATACACAAAAGATTTATTGTCGTCCAGGGTGAAGGTTTGGGATGCGATTCTCCCAGGAGGGGGGTGGTAGGAGGCACAAACCCAGCATTAGACAATATAGTGACTTATTCTCTGTATGTTATTATTATAGTGACATTTCGTGTTTATTATTCATGGTTTATCCTTTAATTTCCCTGTTATTGGGGCCAAGATTGTGGGTGTTAGGGGGTTTCCGAGGCATAATTCCCAGGGGGTGTATTAGAGGGTGATACCAAAATCATTGTCATGAGTTATGAAAGTAATTATAAATATAAGGTTTACATTCTTGGCCTTCATTCTAGTTTGTATATGATGCTGACTATTGCACAGATTAGTATGGTACATTCCTATACCCATGTCATTTGATATTGCTCTGTTTATATTATTCATGTTTGGTACCTTTCAGTGCCCTCCCCTGCTATCAGGGATAAGAATTTCCATGGCATAATTTCTATGAGTGCCATGAATCCATTACTATCATGATCATTCATGCAAAGGTCTTCTGAATAATTACTTGAATGGGGCAGTGTATCTGGATAGGGTCAACTATTTAGTCAATACAATCAGATTATAGTATCCTTTAAAGTTTTACGGGTACATCTAAATCACAGAGGGGTTATAGGTAACACTGCAATACATACAAACAAGCATACCTCTTGTAAATCGAAAGTTATGTTTAACCTTGTAAAAAGTGTGTAATAAGTAAGGACAAAAAATGTATGCATTTATCATTTATTGGCATTGTTTCTGGACCAATAGTCTCAATATTAGAAGTTGTATTTTACAGTTTATTATTTGATTTTTGCAAAGTAAATTAGCTTAATAATATTTGTGTATTTCCATGTATATATTTAACTGAAACACAGCCACTCTAAAAAATAAAGTTGAATTTTAATGTTATAAACTTATAAAAGGATTCCTCATCAGAATAAATAACCAAAATGTATTATCCATTTCAGTTATTTATTTGTCTAATGTGGAGTTATTGAAGAGTTTGAAATGTTACAATTCAGTTTCATTGCTTATTGTAGCAGTTTCCTTTTTATCTTTGTGTAAACAAACATTGCACGAGGATGAGATTGCCAGAGTTTCCTGGTGAGGAATATATGAATATTTGTAATAAACAAATTTGTATACAAAAACTGTGTCAGACTGGTAAACTAATTGACACACACACACACACACACACACACACACACACACACACACACACACACACACACACACACACACACACACACACACACACACACACACACACACACACACACACACACACACACACACACACACACACACACACACACACACACACACACACACACACACACACACACACACACACACACACACACACACACACACACACACACACACACACAAAAAATGCTGCTAGGTAAGCTTAACAACAGAAGCCCTTTTTTCACAACAGTTTACCTTCATATTGACTGTAATGTGCCTTTGAATTTTAAGCCCGGTTGCCATACACTCCACAGCACTTTCTCCAGGATCATATAATATTCTTATGTGCATGGAAAGTGCATATTTCTTCATATCTTTTTATAGTGCCTAATTGAATATAATTTTTTGTAACAAAATTAATTTCGTGTATTTTTCATACCTGTAAAAGTTCCCTATTGTGTAGAAGGAATGCTGTAAAATAATTAAATAAGAAATAAATGTTGACTGCAGTGTAAGATAATTAAACAATAAAAGCGACAAGTAATGAGAGTAATGGGTGTCATTCTTAAATAAATTCAGCCAGCTGGTATTATGTTCAAGTTTATCCAGTCATGCATATTTTTATATAATTTTTAGGTACGACACATCCTGTGTGAGAAGCAGAGCAAGTCATTAGAAGCCCTTGAAAAACTCAAATCAGGCATGAAGTTTAATGAAGTTGCTGCCCAGTATTCAGAAGACAAGGCTCGGAGTGGGGTAAGATTGTTTTGCAAAATTTGTTATTTGAAGATTAAAACAAAAACTGTGTCAGAAATATTTAAAGCTCTTTATTGTGTAAGGTTGAAAGTTTACTGAAATACAATTTATTTTTTTTAAGTACTTTTGACAAAGTCCATACACAAATTACTAGTATATCACTGAATTATCATATTCTTTTTAACCTCTTGATGCCATGAATTTATGTGAACCTGTACTGTCTAATCTATTGTGAATTTTCTATATTTAAAAATTAGTATAAATATAGTACTCACCAGTAATACTTATACTTATTATTGTTATTAAGTGCTTTTGGAGCAATGTGTGAAAATAGTAAGAAATCAAAACAAAGGACAGTACATGTTACTGGTTTCAGTGGATTAAAACAATCATTCACTTTTTAGTATATCACCTGAACTAATATGACATGTACATGAGCTAAGGTAAATTTTGCCATTTCCACTTTACTGAGATGAACAAAATGTTTAATGCAATATTCTAATCTTTATAGCATCTTGACATTTTCTACACCCATTCAATTTCAGGGTGACCTTGGCTGGATGACCAGAGGCTCAATGGTTGGACCCTTTCAAGATGCAGCCTTTGCTCTGCCTATTTCATCTCTAGCAAATGCAGTTTACACAGATCCACCTGTGAAGACTAAATTTGGCTACCACATTATTATGGTTGAGGGCAAGAAGTGATAGAAGTATTGGTATTTTTTTTTTTTTTTTTTATTTCATTTCTTTCAATATGCATGTTAGTTCCATGCATTTTCCCTGATGAAACTGTATCCTGATTTGGAAGACAAAGGAAGAGGAATGGTGATAATAAACATAATCAGTTAATCATTAGTTTTATTCATACATAACTGACTTTCCATAAATGAAATTGCATTATGATTTAAAATAAGAAAATAGACTTCTAGTTCAAAATTACAAAATATATGGTCATAATTTTCACAAAAGTAATAAATAAATTCTCTTAGTTTTTTTTTTAATAAACATTCCAGAAATAAGGCATGCAATCAAAATAATGTTTTCTACTGTGAGAGTCAACTTAAACTATAATCAACTAGTCCTCATTAATTTTTAAATTTTTTTAATTTAGGAGTATACAGAAACAATATTTAACTACTGTATACCCAAACAAATAATGTGATGAAGATAAACTGTAGTCTGCTACATTTGACAAAAAATCATAATAAATAACAAATCTGCTGTTAATATGCAGAAATTAAAAACTAATGAATCACAAATAAAATATTCACTGGTGAGCAGCCAATTCTCCCATACAAAATTGAAAAAAAAAAATTTCCCTTAGTGTCTGAGACTAAACTAAACTTAATTCACCACCTGAAAAAGGTAGTTAAAAATAATATTTTTTTATGTTTTTGCAATGAAAAGTAACTCCTTTTTTATTTTTTATTTTTAATTAGAAAAACAATGTTTCATCTCATTAAGATTTGGTGTAGTGATATCTAGTGATGTGGCAAATAAAATAGTTTCAAATTATAAAGTATGACAAATCTTAAAAAATTGTGTGCAACTACAAAGATGTTCTATGCTGAAATATTGTGAACCACCTGAGAACTAAATGGAGCATTTGCTGGAAGATTGCATACTGATTTTATTTTTCACTTGCTTCATCTTATCTTGCTGGACTTTCTTCATCCTAAAACAAGAAAGTACTTGTGTTAGTGATAAAATAATATTGACATCTTTCTCTTTTGTGTGAACATAAAACCAGATTCAGAATAAAATTAAATCAATTTCACCTGTCCTAGAATGCCTGAATCATCACTTTGATCCGAGTTATCAGAAACTGCTTGTTTTCTTGTCCTACAAGCTCTCTTTGCTTGGGGCTCAAATGTGTCTTGCCTTACTGAGTCTGAAGAAATGTGTGACACTCCTGGAAATTACAAGTACATATATGTACTGTGCTACTTCAAGATCATGGTTAAAAGCAAATTATTTCAATTCAATTTCAAGTTCCTGCAATCATCAACAAAAAGGAAAGCAAAATCATTAATAGAAAAG
>NC_061839.1:12862790-12875290 GCF_019202785.1 Penaeus chinensis
CCACAAAGGAAAGGAAAAGTGAAATCAGGTGAGATCACAAGGTCTACTAATTGTTGCTAAGCACTTGCAGAGCCATCTATGTGCAAAGACATTTCACAAAACAATACTACAGTGAACACAACATTTTCCCAGAGACTTTGGGTTAAAAGCTAAGACTGACAATTACCAAACTTACTCACTAGAATTATATGAATCTGGTTATTTTGTTTGCTTAGAATATTTTAACCCCATGTCGCTGGCAAAATATGTTCACGATAGTGTCTTTTATGAAATATGTCTACACATAAATGGCTGCACAATGGTTAATGGTTACAAACCAAATATTTGTGCTAGACATCAAAGGACATATAGCACTACTGAAAGGTGAAATCGGGGGTGGGGGGATAATTGATGATTAAATGTGCTACATGTCAGAAGTCGTATTGCAGTTCAGGAAGGTAGGGATTATTAGATCAAGGCTGTCAAAGGAAGATGTGTGGGATATTGCAAGGATGTCTGTAGGGTCAGGTAGGGATTAGCAAAAGAGAGAGGGGTTCAAGGTCAATCAGAGCACAGTTTCAGGGAGAATGTCAGGAGAGAGAGAATCCAGGGAAAGGGGCTGCTATGACAAAGGGTCACAACCTGGGGGAAGCAGGAGGGATACTAGGGAAGGAAGAGGGGATGATGCAGCTAAAGCAGGGGGATATGGGATGTGTTGGGAGAATGGGAGGAAGGGGTATAGGGGGAACATCTGTAGGAGGAGGATGGATGTCAACAGTTATTTTGAGTGTATGGAATGGGAGTAGAAAGATTTGAGGATGGAGGAGGTGTAAGCATGGTATCTTGGGTCATGATTAGATAGTTTTGAAGTTTCTTAAAGTTTCTGTAGTCGAGTTAGTTGCGGAGGTCTGAGAAACAAAGGCTTTCTTATGGAGGGGAGAACAGGGTGTAGATGCTTGAGGGGTGGAGGGAGAGGCTGATGGAGAGGTTGGGATAGAAGATGAGATGGAGCATTCATCTTGTCTTGTGCGAGAAGTCGGGCGAGGAGTAGGTACGAGTGAAGTAGTGACTGGAGTCTCTGGAATAGTGGTGGAGATGGCAAAAGTATTTGACTAGTGGGATGAGGAAGAGATGCTGGGGGAGATGTAGACACATCTTAGGAGGAAATGGGAAGGGAAGAGCAATTGTTGGAGTATTGAATGAGAGAGAAACCTGAGATTTGCCACTTCAGATTCAAACTTGTAAATAGGGCAGTCCCTATAAAATACATTCTGAGAATTGCCAAAATTGGCATACGTGTGTGACTGTGCAAAGCAGGGGAGGGGGGTTATATGGTCAGACAGGGATGGTCTCTCCACCAATGAAAACATTAAAGGGAAGGTCATGTCATGGAATGGAAGAGATTAAGTAGGGGATGTTGGGAAGGAGGAATGTTTCCTGGATGGATGATTTGGACTGAGCTGATGCGATAGTAGGTATTGAAGAAGGGGTAGCACAATCAGTGTTCAGTAATGGTCAAAGGAGAGCCTGGGATCAGGGAACCGGAATTGACATCAGTGGTACTTGTTAATGGTACAATCTTCATTACTGACCATGGTAAGCCTCGGATATGTTGGAATATGACATAGTCCACCTCTCAGGGTCTCCTTGAAGAGCAAAGGCTAAACTAAACTAGGGAATCATGACTGGCACAAAGTCAGCCTTTCTTCCTTTCAACAGAGCTCTCACACCTTAGGAAATGGATAGTTGAGGGGTTAGACTCAGTAACAATGGGCCTGGGATTGGAGGGGGAATGGCTCCACAAGTGGTCAGCCAATTAGAAGACCTTGACTTCACCTGATTTTACTTTTCTTTGAGTTTTTGGGATTCTTTTTCCCCCTTCAGTATTGCTGCTGTTATTGTTATAGACATCATAACTATTATATTGACATATTGACAAATGTAGATAAGGTATGAATAAGAATGAATATCTTCACAATGTAAGAAATGTATTTAATGGGTTTCAAATATATCTTTGTCAGAAACACATACAAATATATATCTTCTGATGAAGATACATTCAAAACTAGTTAAATACATCACTTGTACTGTGTATATATTCATTCTCCTTCATACCTTTTCTACACACAAGTTACTGACATTATAAAATGCAGGAAAATATTACCAAGGATAAAGGTAAACAGGTGAGATGGGCAGTAATAGTAACTGACTCAGTGGTAACATAGTAACTGTGCATAGTGTAGTGGTTAGTCATAATCAATTCCTATTTTAAAATGTACCACTTGCCAATACCAAATTGAAAGGAGTCCTTATCAACAACTTCAGAACTTAGGACATCTGTAACAACTCCTACTATCCCAGGATGACATTAGAAACTATATATGATAATTTATATCATGAAGATGGTACGGTTAGTCAAGAATTAAATGTGATGTTGCCAAGTACTTGTGAAGAAGGTCTACATTTGGTTTTAAGAATATAATAGTTAGTTTGCATCAAAATGAGTCTATTGTGTTTATCTATCTAAATAGTGATAATAGCATTACAGGTATAATAAAAGGTACATATAGTTTTAAGCAATGAAAGTTTTGAAAAATAATTATACAACAGCAATGCTAAGGATGAAAGAACCTTTAAGAATGCCTTTTTTCCCCTTTATATTTACATACAAAGGAAATGGCAACACATGAGGAAAGCACTATATATTAGGAAATGTAATATACTTATAAACCATTATAAACACTGAATTTATTTCCAAAGCTTTCAAAACATTTCTTAATGCATCAAAGAAATGCTGACCTAAAAGTATTTTAGGTTTTAAAAGACCATTTTCCTTAGAAAAATTTATTAATAAAATTTGTCCACTGAAATTTTCAAAATTTCAGCATTACATTACTTACAAATACTGAACAGAGTATAAATAAAACTAAAATTTAATAGGATTCTCTCTGGATTCTAAATATCAGGACCCTTCCTTCTTTGTCAGAAATCTAGTACAAAATACAAACTCTTTCCGAGATCAAATAACCCTTTTTGAATAGCTCTGTAAAAATAGACTACATATATCTCTAAATATTTTAAAAGTCACTTACACAGGTCCCAAAACATGACTTCTACTGGGTGAATTAATGATACAATTACAAACACACCATATACACACACACACACACATTCACACTCGAAAATGATTTTATTCCGGAAATTTGACTTCTAAATAGAAAGATACAAAGTAAATGACAGACCAAGGAAGATCTTCAGAAAACTTGTACAGCTAATCCAGAATAGTAAAATAGCTATAAAACATACACTGAAAACAGTTTATGGCACATTATCCGCACGGCCCAAAACAGCAATGTCTCCTCTCTGCCAGTCTCCCTCAAGAATCAAGTGCCTCACAAAGTCCTCATCATCATACTGAATGTCATAACATGTGCCATTGATGAACTGGCCGTCATCTGACTCTTCAGGGATTGTCCCTGGGGCAGAAATACCCAGAACTGTACCAGTACAGTACACCCCTTCTCCGTCGATGTACCATTTGTGACGGATGGTACGACCAATGACATCTGGGTGTGTCTGTTCCAGCCTTCTTCGTCTCTTGGGGCGTCCCGTCTCACGAGGTTCCTCGATGGGTGGCCTTTTGTAAGAAGGGATTGGGTGGGAGGGGATGTAGCGTTGGAGAAATTAAGAAATCGTGGAGGTTCCTTAACTTAAACTGATTTATTACTTATTCTGATTCTACCTGACTGTGATGTTTTGCCTCTGGTTCAAAACTCCTTTAGTTAATACCTCTACATGGAAATAAACTAATGTATAACATGAGTAATACTGCTAATTTCCAGTCTACTTTTACTGAAACTTGTTAGTAATAGTGCATGAAAGATGACAAATTACATATGGATTTCAAGCCACTATCCAAAAAAAAAGTAAGTGCAAAGGATATTCCATAAACAAAGGCTTTTGTATACTCACTGGAATCCAGCATCATCATCCTCATCGTCATCGTCATCATCATCAACTGTTAAAAAAAAACACAATAACATCATAATTCAGCTCAACAAATATTACAACAAAATCTGTAACATCTATATCAAATATGATAATTCATGCTGAAATTCAGAATTAAGAAGAATTACTTACCATGTTTGCGCTTGCGGGTGTAGGCACGCTTAGATGTCTGAGGTGGCTGATCACCCTCTCCATGCACCAGTGAATTGCGATACATAAGTAATGGCTGCCAGTCCTCCCCTCTTGAGCTTGGCATACCAGCAGCTATGCGACGATCAAGGTATGCAAGCCTGCAGTACAAAGTTATTTTATATTTTTTGCACCTATGCATACATTTCTTTTATAAGAAACACCTATGATCTCTCTGTTTTTCCTTTTTTCTTTAACCCACTGGATCTGGGTGCTTTATGGCCTGCACAGGGACCAAAATTCAAGCAATAAGCTTATGTGGGTAGTACTTCCTCTTTGATTTGTTAATATCCTTTTATCTGTGGAGTCATTCCTGTTACCCTGGCCCTCAGCCAACTTTTTTATGATGGCACATTGATGTCACTCAGCCTTCAGACAATTTTTTTTTTTCATGACATGAGGTCAAGTCACCTGAATCCAATGGGTTAAGGATACATTTCATTCGTGAAGTTTGAATAATTGAACAAAGGAAATACTTACACAACTCTCTTGTCCTGTTTCAAGAGCTTATTTGTGAATTCAGTTAATATCTCCAAGAAAGCCAGGTTGGGAGGAGGTCCTGTAGGATCAGCAGGGTTTTCAAGAGGGTTAACAGCAAACAGAATGCCTTCCCGGTGAAGTGCAGTAATAGCCTCACGATTTTTCACAGCATCAAGACCAAAGGACAACGCAAATCGTTTGGCCAGTTCCTTGGGAAAAGAAATTTTGAAAGTTAGCCATGACCTTCAAATATTTCTATCATCAAGAAGCAATTTCTCTTCAGTTTCATGTAATTCAAAGAATTAAAACAACAATATATAAGAAATAACTAAAGAAAGAATATTCATACCTTGAGACTAATGAAGTCTACACCCTGCCTGTTGATTCTCACATTATCTTTGTGAAGTTCTCGGAAGATCATCGTAAGGGCCAATGCCATGGTTCTGGCAGAGTTCACCTTATTGATCTCACGGGCTTTGCCCAAGGTGGCCTTGATGATATCACCATAATCATCATAATACTGTTAAACAGGGTAAGAAACAAAACAAAAAAAACAATGAATTATAAAGTTGTATAAAAATTATCTTTCTTCTCTTTCTAATGCTATACATCTCAGAAAATCAGATGGAACAGTATTGTTTTATTTATTTTGAGAAAGGTATATATATACAAAGAGAAAAAAGGCTACTCTACTAAATACATACTCTGACATAATGTTTGAAGACATCTGCAGCAACCTTTGTTGGCAGAACATTGTACACAATTAACTTGCAAAAAGTGGCAAGAAAGTTACGTCTTTTGTGGAGTTCTTCAATTTTGACGTGTTCATCTTGTTCTTCTGCATATAAAAAGAGAATTATTAACCTGCTGCGTTTGGATGTAAAACTGTCCAAATTATAAAATAAATAACAAACATGAAAACATGATTTCACAGTAGTTAAAGGACATAAACAGCTAAATGACTAACCATCCTCATCATCAATAAAGACATAGGTTTGAATGAAGTGGTTCAGGAGATGCTGCAGGCCCCTGTCTGGCACATACACCAGAGGAGCCAGATGTGCATTGGCCAACAACTGACGGCTGAACACAATCAGAAGATCACACAATGTCACATAAGCCTAGAAGTTAACAAAAAAAGAACAATTATCATCAAATCAAAAAATGAATGAGCAATTAAAAAAAAAAAAAAAAAAAACCTGCATAACATTATGTCTAGCCAAAAGCCAAGAAACCAGATAGTGAGGAAGACCAAATCTTAAGTAACTACATATTGCAATACCTCCTCTCTGAAGACTTGGTTGTTTGAATTAGCCAATAGGTGTTTGCATGCATCTAAGAACAGGTGCAGACGAGTACGTAGAGCTTCAACGGCCTCATGTGTGATAGTCCGCTTATCCATTTCTATTTGGTGCAGTTCCCACATAACACCAAAGAAGCATGAAGAAATGCAGTACTTTGTTGCCTGTTGATAAAAATAAAGTAAAATGTATTATTGTGGATGCATCTGATTATTTGTCCTGAAAACTAACTTTTAAACCATAAGACTACTATTTAACATTATTGTAGTATAAAATAATCAGCTGATATAAATAGCATAATCACCATTTAATCATTAATTGTCTAATAATCCAACACCCTAATTAATTACAGAATATGATCAGTTTATGAAGTCATACCTCCTCTGGTAGAGATTTACTGCCATCAATAGCATAGCTAATGTTTTTGTACAGTGAATCCCAAATATTGCATGGGCCCATGTTGTGGCAGGAATAAAAGATGGACACTTTCTTCACAGATGATACCAAAGCAAAGGTTTCATCTTCATCAGGTTCCTCCTCCTATTCAACAAAAATTAATAGGGAAAAAAAATAATAAATAATAAATATATAAGTAATTAATTTAATTAAAATAGTAGTTGCATCCATATAGAGATCAAGTTACTTCAGAGTTAGTATCTATAGTATCTGTGACAATTTTCTTTCCAATTATATAATCAAAGGATATTTTGCCATGAAAACTTTAGAAATCCAAATAATTGAAGAAAGGAACGTGTTTAAAGGTTCACCAATATTCACTTACACCATCAATAAGGGTGAGGTATTCATCATTAGCTTCTTTGTACTTGTTGACCACCATATCTAATAGAGAGGACCTTGCAATGTCACACCGGGAGTAGATTGTGTAGTCATCATTACACAGGATCTCTAAGGTCTTTGCTGCTGTTTCTAATACCTCAGTGTCACTGTGCTTATCAGCCACTTCTTGAATAAGCTTCAGGAGCAAGTCCAAATTCTGTAGAAATTGTTAGAAATTTTTGGTAAATGCATAGACACAAATTCTAAAAACAAAACATTCCTGAATTTAGAAAAGAACAATATTTTTCTTCAAAACAATAACATCTACTGTATTCCTGAATCTATAAAAGAACAATATTTTTTCTTTAAATTGTGCACGTGACCTTACCTTCTCTTGTCTGCTTGTAGTGTATATTTCCAAGTCAAAGTATTGAGGGATGAGGAGGAGGTTGGCTACCTTCTCTGGGTCAGCCAAATACTTGTGCAGAAGTTGTGGTAATGTTGGGATTAAGTGTTCTGTTAACTTTGCTCTGTCATCATTCACTTGCTTAACCTCTTTGGCTGACAGTATTTGCTATTAGAACAATAAATGTTGTTAGGAACAATCATAAGGTTCTTCCTCTGATGTAGGTGATTAAACAAAATATATAAATAAATTTCATACAATGACCATGTTTCAACAGACTACTGGTAGAACTATATATAAAACAATGTGAAGGTGAATTAGTGTCAATATATATATTCCTGAAACATACCTTCCTTGTTGGGCCTCTACCAACAGGAGGTTCCCCTGTGGCTCCTTGCTTGATGCAGCAAACCATGATTTCTATAAGACTGGTCTCTTGACGATCATCTAAGGGTTCTTCCATGGGCCCAGGTTCTTCTAGGAGGAGATCTGTCATGCACTCCCAGTCCTTCATCATGTCATTGCTTTCAATAAGAGAATCCACCAAATATGCTCCATGCTCATGTAACTGGCAGATTAAGGAAAACATTTGTTATTTTTCTAAATTACTGTTCTTCATGTACTGATAACTATACATATAATACACTCATAGGACTGAATGCTTGGAAAATTGTGAATTCTAAGACAAGCATATAAAGGTTATAAAACAAAACTGTGAACCTAAACTTAAAGATTTTTACCTCAGACTCAATGAAGAATTGAACCAAATCTCTGATGAGGGGAGTGTTAGGTCTACGCTTCTTGCCACGCTTTGTTCTCAGAGCAGCAACAGCCTCGTCATCAGGAATGAAAAGACGCTCATTCAAGAACTCTCCTGCTGCTTGTGCAACAGCACGATGGGAAGAGTACACAAGTTCATACACATGTTCACAGTCTTTGTCTGTCAAAATATCCCTGTGATATTTGAGAATAGAGATCACCAGTTTCACTGCCTGAACAGCAACATCATATTCCTTGTCCAGAGTCATGGCCACAATACGATCTTTAAACTTGCTGGTGAAGAGTTCCAGCTTCCCTTTGAGTTCTTCACTGGCATACAAGGGCTGAGGGCTTGTAAGCATTTGAGTCGCACATCACCTACTTTATCATGAAGTGTCCAACCAATGTATTTCAGGTACGAGTCATCCAAAAAGTTTTGGTGGAATTTCTTCATCCACAAGCCAATTTCTGCCATACAGATGGAGCGGATTTCAGGTAGTGTGTCCCTGTGAAAGTAATTTTCATGTTTGCTAAAATTTGTAACTTCTTTTATAGAGAATGTTTTGGAATTGTCTCTAATGGAAACCAATAACAAAAAACAAAGTTTAACTTCTTTATTTTTTTATAATATATAATTCAAGGAAAAAAAAGAAGAAGAAAGTGTGACAGCATCTAAGATTTCAGATAATATTAATATCTGTTAATCAGTAATGAAAATTATATTCAATTATAACAGCTTGTTAAATAAAATATAACAGAAAAACATGATGAATCAAACTTTTAAACCTGAATATCTGCAATAACTGAGAAGTTATGATAAAGTGTGAACTATGTACAAAATTATTTTTTGCAATAAACAACTATATCATCCTCAATACTAGTATCACCGAACTTCAGCAAATCTGTTCTCATAATTTCAAACTCTTAAAGAAATCTTTCATTATCTGAGAGGGTGATTAATTACTGCCAATACTTATCTAACTGAGATCCAAAATCTGGTTGTCATTCCTATAATTTTAAAAAATCTATTTGAATTTGGCCTTTTTGTGATCTAAGAAGAGGGGGGAGACATTATTCTAGTTCAATTTCCAGATAGGATAGCAACATATGCTTTGAAAATGTGCTTGTAATGTAAATAAAACTTACTTCATAAACTCAAAAGGCAACTTTTGTTACATAACTAAAAATCAGTAACCATATCTTAAAAGAGGTTGAGCAAAACCACAATATCTTGAACTACTATCAGCTATATAAAAATAATATAATACTAATACAATTGCAAGTTCATTAAGCCTCAAATACCCTTTCTCTTAAATATATGAAAGTAATATGCTTACCTGTATCTATGAACAAAGACAGACTTGAACATGTATGTGAGCATGTTCTTGATTTCATCCATGTTTTCTTCCAGTTCTTGTCTTTTTGACATCAACGATTCAAGGCGGTCAGATGCACGTTTCTCACGAGACTGAAGAGACAAGCAATGAAAGCAATGCAAAGCATTACCACACAATTCACAATAGAAAAACTCATATGACCAAATGATCAAATTTGCTTCTGAATATTTCAAAATGTGATACAAATTTTATGTGGAATATATACCTTCTGTCTCTCTGATTCATACTGGCGCTGAGTGTTATCAAGGTTGACAGACACCGTCAGAGCAACGTCCACCAATGCCGTCATCAATTTCATGGCTAGCCATTAAAGATAATACACATTAAAATAAGAAGCCACTAAAAAGATGTTTTCAATTGTTTACATAAAAATTTCCAGTGCATAGCTACTTCCAACTTGTTGCAATGCAATCTGGAAATTTCCCCTCCAATGGTTCAGCTGTGACTTGGAAAACAACACTGATGTGTGTTGATTAGCAACAAATGCCTCTCCTCTAAGATATCCAATTCATCTTTATAAAATATCAAAGCAAATTAAAGTGGAAGAAATTACAATCATATGGAGAGAAGAGTTGAGAGCAGCAATAGGGTGAGAAGTAGAAAAAAGAAGAAAAAGAAAGAAAGGTTCTTAGGATATATAAAAAGATTATAATCATGGGAAGATAATATATATAAATATAGATTCTCTGTCTGTAATTCTTTTTATAGTCCTTTTTATCACAGATGAAAATGGTATATCAATCTATACATACCATTTCTAATGCCTTCACTCAGTGATTTATGATTCTACAAGTCCTATATTCTAAATAATAATAATCTCATATATATATATATATATATATATATATATATATATATATATATATATATATATCAAATTCTATTCAAGAATAATATTATCACTAATAATTTAACAAGCTTTTCCTAGTTAACCTTTTGCACTAGGATGGCATGAAATACATGCCATGTCCACTGTGACATTACTTTCTTCAATTGAAATATTAAGATATGTCCCATATCTGCCAGGCAATGCTCATAGCTGTCATAACAAGCCAACTCATCATGCCAGGTATGGCTATAGGCACCACATTGTGCCAAAGCACACCGAGCAGAAAACTCTGCTACATGTATCAGATTTCCAGGCCAAACGGCAGGATGGCTGCCAGAAGCCTCTTGAGTCTGTGACACCAAGAGATTTCTGATACCATCTTTGAGGGGTTATCTAGTGTTATTAATATTTCAATAATAAAACAAATATTTGTCAATACTTTCATCCTCGTCATCATTATAATAATAATAATAATAATAATAATAATAATAATAATAATAATAATAATAATAATGGCAAAACAAAAAACGATAAAATAAAATAGTAACAAATTAACAAAATAATAAAAAAAAAAAAAAAAAAATGTTAACTTGGTAGTAGTATTATTAAAAATTGCTAGTGCAAGCACTGTAATAAACACAGCATTTCATTAAGATCATGGAATTATATTTCAATAAAATGTTTAAACATAATTTTTTTCATTAATCATCAAACAAAAGAATACCTGTGAGCTTTACCCTATTCAAAAAAATCTATGAGGCAACTGTTCTTTGATGAAAAATCATAAGAATAAAAAAAATAATAGTAATAATAAAAATAAATAAATAAATAAATGAATAAATGAATAAATAAAATAAACACCTGCAATTGTGGATATATAATCAACATTATGGAAGTATTTTTTAACTCGTATCTGCCAGGCCACACCTATAGCTGTCATAACAAACTGACTCATCACACCAGGTATAGCTATAGGCATCGCAAAGCACTAGAACTGGCCGAGCGGAAAGTTCCACTACAAGTAGTGGATGCCTGGGCCAAACCACAGGGCGGTTGCCAGAAGCCTCCGGAGTCAATGACACCGAGAGATTTCTAATACCGTCATTGAGGGATTAACCCAATGGCGCCGGGTATAGCAAATTAAAAAAAACTCTACGCTCTGGCGAACGGCGGCAGCGAGCCGACTCTGAGCGCGTGATATCGGTCCATCAAGCCGAATCATTGCCTCGGGGCGTTTTGGCACGGCGCCGCTGCGGACAGCCGCACGCCGCACATCGTGCGTATTGTTATGACGGCGATAGCCGTGACCCGTCGCCATTGGGTTAAAGACTTCCCATACAAATGTGGAAAAAACAAAATAATCACCATTAAACAGTATATAAAATGACACAATATATTTCCTATTCAGAATACACTAAGACCAATTACTTGTAGTAAAAAGTTAAAAATTAACCCCTTGGATCTGGTTGCTTTACAGCAATTGCAAGGACCAAAATATGACCATTAGGCTTATGTGAGTGGCCATTCTGATGGGTGTGTGGCTTGTAGGTCAGGTGCATGCAAACACTCATGTGCTGACAAAAATCTATGACATAAGCATTTTTAGCTTTTTAACATTTTCCAATATCTATGTCATTTGTTTTGCTTAATCCAGATAGCAATTGACTTCCTTTCCTTGCACAGACTCCATATCATCTCTCTAGGTACTCTATAACTCATTGCACGAAAAAAATAAGTGACATTTTGTTATTTACTATTCAATTTTCTATAATACAAGTCACTGCAACCAAGAATAGGATGCTGAACAAGGAAACTGCATCCTACCTGGAGCCAGCATTCTTCTAGTCATGGCTCAAATCTCGTTTATTTATGGGAATAATGCAAAATCCCCCTTCTAAATGCAGAGAGAGTCTAATCACCCTCCTAGAGGTTTGTGCATTCCTGGTGAGTTTTTCCTGTCATTCCGGCCTTCAGCCAAAAAATTCATGACTGCAAGTTTGCTTCACCCAGCCCACAGCCAGATTTTCCCACAACGGCGTATCCATATCACACACCACTCAGCCATTTTTTTTCTAATGATGTGATGGTCTTGTTATCCAGATCATTGGGGTTAAGACAACAAATTATAAATCTTATCATAGTGTAACATTAAAGCTAAGAAATCATTTCTATGGGTAATACATAAAATAGATAACAAAACTCAGCAACAGACCTTTAAAAAAAAAAAAGAGCATTTGAAAAAATATTTAGGGTTAGGTTCAAGTAGGCTAACAATTTCAAGCAAATTCACCTTGAAACATTAAATCTTTATCACACACAAAGTACAACCACTGGAAGAAAAATTATACTTTATCATTACTCAATAGCATGGGTTC
>NC_061839.1:12887790-12897790 GCF_019202785.1 Penaeus chinensis
GTGTGTGTGTGTGTGTGTGTGTGTGTGTGTGTGTGTGTGTGTGTGTGTGTGTGTGTGTGTGTACATGTGTACATGAGTATGTGTATACATGTGTGTATACATGAGTATGTGTAAACACGTGTGTATACCTATATGTATGTATATGTATCATACATACATATACATATATATATTTATATATATATATAAATATACACATTTGTATTTTATATATATATATATATATATGTGTGTGTGTGTGTGTGTGTGTGTGTGTGTGTGTGTGTGTGTGTGTGTGTGTGTGTGTGTGTGTGTGTGTGTGTGTGTGTGTGTGTGTGTGTGTGTGTGTGTGTATAAATCTCTTAAGAAAAAAAGTTGCAGTAACTGATGAAAGCATTTTCTTCTAAGACTTGAGCTTAAATTCTGTTATTTTTATAATAAAAAGTGAATATATACTCTTGATCAGCTCAACTTTCCTTGAAAACTAATTTGGTAAATAGAAAATAAAGATCTTGCTCTTTCCTTGCAGTATGGCTAATTTCCAGACAGGTGATGAAAAGTCTAATCGTGTAAACATCTCATCTGGAGGTTCTGGAATTAATGAGTATGTTAAATCCCTCTTTGATCCCTCACTCACCTGGGATGATGTTGCTTGGCTTAAAAGGTAAGAAAAGCTTATATTCTGAATCCCTAAATTAACATATCAGTGAACCTGGATTAAATTTTAACACTGCAACTATATAACAAACCCATTTCTGGAATTGAGGTTTTCGTGTATTGCAGGTTAACAAACCTACCAATCGTGCTTAAAGGAATACTCACTGCTGAAGATGCCTTATTAGGTCTAAAAGCTGGAGCAATGGGAATCTGGGTGTCAAACCATGGTGCACGTCAAGTGGATGGAGTGCCACCATCAGTATGTCAACCATATATTTCATTATGAATCATGAAACAATACACATTCTACATGATCATTCTTCTCCCTTAATCTTTCTTTAAAAAACTTTTCTTACACAATATATTTTAACTGGCCTTTCACTTATCCCTTTTCCAGAATATAAATTCTAACTAGACTTTCCCTTTTTCTTGCATTTTGCCTTTCTTTCATCAATTTAATGTTCATAATTTACAGTATCTTTAAAACTCAACATTCTTAAATCTTCAGATTGAGGCCTTATCTGAAATAGTAAAAGCAGTTGATGGTAGGTGTGAGGTATATGTAGATGGAGGATTTTCTGAAGGAACAGATATTTTCAAGGCCCTTGCTCTTGGAGCACGCATGGTATGTATGTCTATCTTTTAAAATAAAATTTGACCTTATTGCCTACCCAATATTTCTTCATCTGTTCTATCAAAAAACAAATTGAAATTAAAATTAAGTGAGGAAAGTTCTGTCATAAAATCAAGTAAGTCTTCCAAAGTTTAAGCTTTTTGCTTTCAACAGGTATTTTTAGGACGACCACTTCTCTGGGGCCTTGCATGTGGTGGAGAGGAAGGAGCTCTCAATATCCTCAACATCTTAAAAGGTGAACTGGATTCTACAATGGCTCTCTCCGGTATGTAGTAGTCTAAAATTTCCCATAACAAAGCCCATTCAGTAAAGCTACATATCTATAACAGCAAAATCTTATAAACATGAATTAATAATTATTAATTTGTATTCTCAGGGTGTGCAACTATAAATGATATTACCAAAGATATGGTAATTCGCAAGGACCACTACTCTTGCCTCTGAAGCTGAATAACCCATATTAAAGACAAGTTGCACAAAATTCTATAATTGGTTAGCGGTTGTATTTTCAAGTTCTGGCCACAACCAGGTTAATGATTTATGCTAGAGTCCTCCTTAGGGACCACCCATGTATTTCGTATACAGTCATGCACTTGTAACTCCACTGGAAAACAGGATGTAGAAGTAACCAGATATAAGGAACACAAGATATCTCTGCATGCAACATGTGTATCTCTTGTACACAAAGTGATTACTATTATAGTCCCAGACATGTGTGTGTAGAGTACCTACATATAATCAAAAATATATGAGCCTTAACAATTATCATGAAAAGCTATGACACTAGATTATGTAAGCTATGAATAGTAATATGCCTTTACCTTTACTCCCAAGTTTGTTTCTGTACATTGTGCATTGCACCCAGTGGTGTACTTTCTTCCTAAACTCTTAAATAAGAACTTTACAATATTACAGTGCATAGTTTGCCTCACAGACAACAGCATTAAATTTTGTGTGTGCCAAGTCACAATACTCTCTTTAAATTACTTAAGAAAATCTTCCTATAAAATGCATCATAGCTTCCATATGCATCCAAACCAACTTGTCTATTTAATCAGTACAGAATACACTACATTAATTCATATATTTTTGCTAATATGTAGGGTGGTGTCCACATATCCAAATTATATAGCTTCATAACTTATTTCACAGGTTGGATTGTGGCCATTAAACAACATATAACTGTACTGTAGTCAAAACAAGGTTAAAAGATATAAAATCACAAAGTTCGATAATACAGCAATTAGCAACTTTGAAGATGATATTTTTCCTAAAGAAATATCATTAGAAAGTTTTTTATTAAAATATCAGGGTCAACCTTGGGCCAAGCATTTTACAATCCATTAAACCCAAATTTGGGATTATCACTCACTCACTCATCTTCTCTCCTCCTCCTCCTCCTCTCTCTCTCTTTTCTCTTTTCTCGTCCTTTCTTCTCCCCCCCCTCCCCCCCCCCCCCCCCCCCCCTTTCACACACAAAAACACAAACCCACACCCACACACCCCCACACTTTCCCCCCCACACACTCCACACTCTCACACTCTCACCACTCTTTCTCCACCTCCCCCCCACTCTCTCCTCTCTCTCTCAAAACACTTTCCTTTCCCACCTCTCCCTCTCCCCTCACACACTCCCCCACCCCCTTCACCACTTTCCCCACACTCCACACCCCTCACCCCCTCCACACCCCTCTCTTTTCTTCCTCTCTCTCTCCTCTCCTCTCTCCCCTCTCTCTCCCCCTCTCTCTCTCCCCTCTCTTCTCCACACTTCTCTCTACCACTCTCCTCTCACACTCCCCTCTCCACCCTCTTCTCTCTCTCTCCTTCCCCCTCTCTTTCTTCTCTCTCTCTCTCTCTCTCTCCCCCCCCTCTCTCACCTCTTCCCCTCTCCATCTCCTCTCCTCTCCTCTCACCCTCTCTCTCTCCCCCCCCCCCAACAAACACCTTTTCCCTTCTTTAAAATTTTTTTTAACTTTTTAAAAACCCCCCCAAAAATTTTTCCAACATTTTCCCCCAACTCTTTTAAAACTTCTTTCAAAATTTTTTAAAATTTTTAAACAACTTTTTTAAATTTTTAAACCCCTCCAAAATTTTTTTTTTTCTTTTCTTTCCCTTTTCCAACCTCCTTTCTTTTTCCCTTTTTTTTCCCCCTTAAAATCTTTCTTCCATTTTTTTCTTTTTTCCCTTTCCCCTCTCCTTTTTTCTTCCCACAAACCAAACCAAATAAAAAGGTGTAAGTAAAAAAAAAAATTTTTTTAACCAAAATTTTAAAGATTTCTTGTTAAAATTCATGAAACCATGGGTTTTACTAAAAAATTTTAACCAATGCCCGGAAAATACGGGTACAAACCCAGCCACTTGTTTACTTTTTTTGTTTTTCGGATGGTACCCAACTTTTGTTGCTCCCGTTTACCCTTTTCTTGATTTAAAAAATATTTTACTAATCTTTTTTTTGCTGTTACTAAGTTTAAAAATTATATTAATTATAATGTTTTTTAATAAAAATAAACCCCCATCAGTATTCATATCAATAAAAAAACATTTTGCCGCCAATTAAAAACGGGTAAGGTCACAAGGTCTACAATTAATCCTTTTTGGTAACCCTAACAGCCATCTACGTGCTGAGACATTTCACAAAGAACGTAAAAAATGAGCACAGCATTTTCCCATTTTTCATTAATTGGGTTAAAGAATATCTGATATTTTGCACCATTACATAATTTACAGTCAGAATTATGCATTTGGATAAATAAGTATGTAATAACACACTCCCCACCTCACACACAAAAAAACTTTTATTAAATGTTATCATGAAATTCACACAACAGAGAATCCACTGAATCAGAAAACAAAACCTTTCAGTAACTATATTCGTATTGTGGTGGCTGGGTAATAATAATAATTTTTGTAAACTGATTGAAAATAATAAAACATTCCAAATATGAAGCTTGTACCTTTTATGTATATATTCCTTACAATTATTGTTAAGCATAAAACTTATACCTCTTGCCTCCACTGTATCTCTATTCCATACTAGTTTGGTCTAATTACTCTGTGAGTGCTACATACTCTTCAATATGACAATATGAGGAATTTCTACTCAATTCATAAGCTCAAAATATTCCTTTACTAGAAATTATATTTAAAAATATATAATTTCACCTATTCCAATTATAAACCTATCATAGTTTTATGAGAGATATCATTATCAACAAGGACATCTATATCTTCTAGTATTTATTATTACAGCCTGCTGTCATTACTTTACAATGTTCACTTCCTAGTACCTAGTAATCTATCTATGAAAGATTTTCCATTTTCTAAATTGGTGGGATATTTGTTTAGAGACAGTTTGCTTCTTAATGTAAAATTTTTGTTTTCTTTGGTCTTTAAGCCGCCATTTATTATATATGTGATTTTGTTAGTTGTTTATTAGTTGATTATTTGGTTTGTCAGAAAAATTATGCAAAATCACAGATATATTGTGGTAAAAATTAGAGGGGGACTGTTCAGGACCCAAAGATTAGATTAGATTTTGGTGGTGAACCATATCCACATAAAGATCAGGTAAGGGGGCATCTGGTTGATATCCAATTTCATTAATTATGAGATATTCTTTATTAATTTATAAAATATTACCCTCTATGCAGTGTACATTCTCTCGAAATTTGAAGCACTTTGCTGAAAAATTGGAGGAGTTATGAAGATCTTTTTTCCCAATTGGAAATCAATTATTTTTTTTTAAATCATCCAATTTCATTCATCATACAATGGCCCTCACATTCTCTTTTCAACCAACCAACCAACCAACCAACCAACCAACCAACCAACCAACCAACCAACCAACCAACCTACCTCCTTAATTTTCAAATTTCCTTAATTTTTGCTAACATTTCCATTTTCCTTCAATGTTGAATATTTGTTTTTTATTTTTAACTATTTAACTAACAGAAATTGTAGCAGACAGTCCACTCTTTCTAATGAGACTTCTTTCAGGAGTAATTTTGATTTATAGTGGTGAAAACAACTATTTGAGAAATGAAATCTCAAAGATTTTTGTTTCTTTATCTTGTCATAAAAGTCACAGTACAACTCCAATTAATCTATATTTGCATTATGATATAAGCAAAAACATAAGTATGCTTTCTATCGCATTTTATGTTCTGATTTGGCACTTGGTCCCACATCATACAGGTAGGTTTACAATTCACCCGAGGGCAAGGGTACCAGAGACTTTTCATGAATCCCAAATAAGGTCGTAAGTAAACTATTCTTTTTGAACCAAACATTGTGTTCTAGGATGGTCTGTAGGGTTGGGAGATTCATGCAAAATTCCAATATTGTTATTAACTATCAATTATTAACCCAATGCCAACAGGCATGACATGTACTTACATGCCATGCCCACTCTCAGTTTACTTATTTAATTGTTTTTAAACATAGATAGCTACACTTGTACTAAGTCCCCACTGAGCCAATTACGAGTACTGTCTGTCTCTCCTGTTTACCCAGTTCCTTGATTTATGAAAATATTTTACATTATCTTAGTTTGCTGTTACTAATGTTTAATATTATGGTAATTATAATTTCTAACATAAAAATAACACCATCGATATTCATAGCATTAGCAAAAAATAATTATTTCCTGCCAATTCAAGGAATGGTGAAGTTAGCTAAGGTCACAAGGTCTATTACTTGACTCATTTGTGGCTAAGCACTATCAGAGCCATCTACGTGCAAAGACATTTCACAAAAGTATAAAAAATAAGCACAGCATTTTCCCCATTTTTTATTCATTTTCTCCGGCAGCATGTGGTTACCTATCAGCTGGGGGAGTAGCCTAAATCACCAGATTGAAAAAACTAATATGAGCTCTGTATGTATTTTTTTTATAATGTAATGTATGGTTCTATGCTTCATCAGTATGATTATGGCATGTCATTAAGCAGCTGTCACAAGTGACCTCACCTCGCTCCCCTCACACGTCCTGCAGCTGGCGTTCCAGTGGACACTCGCTATTTATGACCAAGGATGACCCAGGTTTACAGAGTTCGTGCCCAGTGCTTGTCGTGTCAAGGTCGCCACCTAGCCTCTGGCCTTTCAGGGCTGGAGAGCAGAGCCACATGATCCTGCACTCAGCACTTACCCAAGACTAGCCTTGTGTGTTATCATATCTGTACTGTACTCTTCATCAATAAAGAGTCAAGCCGTTATAACCACTATATCTACCCCTGCAAACCAATGTTTAAGGCATCATCCATAACCTTTTACCATGATAATCTTTACAGTGCTTTCAGATTTTCATCTACGATATTACTTAGGGCAAAGGCCAGGCAATACTGAACACAATAAAATAAAATTTATCTTTATTTGCTGACAGGGTTGCTTTTATATAATTAGATAAAGACCTATTATATACTTACTGGTGAAGAGGAGTCTCAGCAGCTGGAGTGTAAGGTGTATAAGGTGTATAGGGTTCCTGCAGTTCTGATGCTGGTGTCATTGGGGTCATGGGTGGTGCATCATACTCTGGTGGCGGCTCATCCATACGGATGCGCTTCCCACCCCGACGCAACATTTTGGCTTTCTGAAAATAAGAGGAATTCATGTAATTAAGATGCCCAAATACATTACAAAAGTAAACAGAAATGGATGACATGTAAAAGCAAAGAACATCACATGGAGTGTACCATATGTTATGCTAGGAATGTGATGGTCGAACAGGATGTTGACTAATATATGTATATACATGACAGAAAAATTCTCTCCTATCAATAGAATTAATTATAAAGGTTTGTTTTACATTGGAAAATAATCAAGACCAGTACTATCTAACCTGGGAACCAAAGTACTGTTCGGGAATACATGAGAATATGATGGTAACACTTTTTTTTTAAAAACTGAAGTTCATCAGGCCATAGGGTTGCAAAACAGTAAACATGACAAAGTTTAGAATACAATGTTCCAAGTAATGCCAGATGTGCAAGACTAATATCCCTTTGTCTGTGATAGATAGAGTAATGTAATATAATGCAATGTAGATAAATACATGAATAATCCACTGAGCAAATGAACTGAGGTTTTAATTGTGGTAGGTGGTGGATGATGGTGACAGCGGGCTGTGGTGGTGGTAGTGTGGGTGTGTGGGGGGGAGGGGTAATGTGTGGTGGTTGTGGTAGGGTATGGTAATGGTGGGTGGTATTGGTAGTGGGTAGTAGTGGTGGGAGTAGTGGTAGTGGGTAGTAGTAATAGTGGTAGTGAGTAATAGTGGTGGTGGTAGTGGGTAGTAGTGACAGTGGAAGTGAGTAGTAGTGGTGGTGGTAGTGGGTAGTAGTGGTGGTAGTGAGTACTAGTGGTGGTGGTAGTGAGTACTAGTGGTGGTGGTAGTGAGTAGTAGTGGTGGTGGTAGTGAGTAGTAGTGGTGTTGGTAGTGGGTAGTAGTGGTGTTGGTAGTGGGTAGTAGTGGTGGTGGTAGTGGGTAGTAGTGGTGGTGGTAGTGGGTAGTAGTGGTGGTGGTAGTGGGTAGTAGTGGTGGTGGTAGTGGGTAGTAGTGGTGGTGGTAGTGGGTAGTAGTGGTGGTGGTAGTGGGTAGTAGTGGTGGTGGTAGTGGGTAGTAGTGGTGGTGGTAGTGGGTAGTAGTGGTGGTGGTAGTGGGTAGTAGTGGTGGTGGTAGTGGGTAGTAGTGGTGGTGGTAGTGGGTAGTAGTGGTGGTGGTAGTGGGTAGTAGTGGTGGTGGTAGTGGGTAGTAGTGGTGGTGGTAGTGGGTAGTAGTGGTGGTGGTAGTGGGTAGTAGTGGTGGTGGTAGTGGGTAGTAGTGGTGGTGGTAGGGGGTAGTAGTGGTGGTGGTAGTGGGTAGTAGTGGTGGTGGTAGTGGGTAGTAGTGGTGGTGGTAGTGGGTAGTAGTAGTGGTGGTGGTGGTGGTGGTAGTAGTAGTGGTGGTGGTAGTAGTGGTGGTGGTAGTAGTGGTGGTGGTGGTAGTGGTGGTGGTAGTGGTGGTGGTAGTGGTGGTGGTAGTGGTGGTGGTAGTGGTGGTGGTAGTGGTAGTGGTAGTGGTGGTGGTAGTGGGTGGTGGTAGTGGGTAGTAGTTCCTTGATTTCCCCATCCAAAATATCCCAATTTCCCACCAAAAAGACATAAGGCACATCACAAAATCATTGGTTGAGTGAAATTATAAGTGGACCCTATAAAATAAATTACACAAACATATAAGAGATCTGATTTTAATTATCATTTATAAGCTCAGCTGGTTTAATAAAGTATGCTAAATCATATCTAACCTCTAAATTTCTCACTTTCAATGCAATAAGGTAGATCTAATTTCCTTTTATACATCCAATATAAAATCTAATTCCAAACATTTACAAAGAACACAATTAGCTTTACACAAAAAATTTAGAGCTTAAAAATCAATTTTGTCAAGGCAGATTTTGCAGGAAAATTTATATAAAATAAAACTATATTTTTATGATTTGTATCTCAATGACCTATTGTCTGAATTTAAGGAATTAACCCGTATCTACTGGGTCATGGCTACAGCTGTCATAACAAACCAACACAATGTGCCAGGTACGGCTATAGATGCCGTGATGCGCTAGAGCCATTTGGCCCAGAAGTCACCAGAATCAGTGACACCGAGAGATTTCTGATACAGTCATTGTAGGGTCAATATAATTTTTAAAATTCTAATGGTGTCTGATATTCTTCAGATTTTTACAAATTATCAAGAATTTAAAATTGGAAGCTGAATGATCCCTTCAACCCACATTAGTATTCACTGACCTCCCTTGCTATTCATTGGACCCCTTGGATGATGCCATCGACCCCTGGGGGTTGATATTGACCACTCTGAAAACCTCTGGTTTAGCACGTACAGCAATGAGTAGTTTCAACTGCAAAATCTTTATTCATATGCACAAACATAATCTAATTAACCCAATGCTGATGTGTGAAGAAAATAAATAAAAATTCTACTCTAGAGATTAATAGCAACGAGCAGACTTTGAATGCAAGAGTCTGCTACATCAAGCCGATCGTCCCGCTCCAAGCACTCTGGCGCGTTGCAACTGCATACCCCACAGACCAAGTGGGGTATTAAGGGATTAATACTGTGTCTCCCCAGGATATTGTTGGCACAGAGACAACTACTAACATTACTACAAATGAATTGTAAATAATGTTGGTTGTATAACTAATGCAATGCTTTTTCTAATGCTGTGTTCGGAACCCCTCATCTTGCTCATCCAGACAACTTGCAGGAAACATTCACTATTATATCATACCAATGTCTTATTTCACATACTGCATTGGCTTTGTAACTCCTCTAATGCTTACCTACAACTGACAAACACAAAAAAATACCCTTTGATAACAACAATAAAGAGCCATAAAATTACCTATCATTAACTTATGATGGCCTGAAACTGTCATTGTCAACATACAAAAGCTACTGTGGTGTCATCTCGTCCTGCTCGGCCAGCTGCGAAGGAGGCAAGATGGACTTAGCAAGGACGCAAAAGTAAGGGTTCCGTACAGTCAAAACCTCTTGACCATCTCGTTCAACTTGATGGACGAGGCGTTCCGAACGCAGCATAAGAATGACATTTACCTTTACAGTAGGCGGTAGACACTATAGGTTGTTGGCCCCTAAACGCAACTATACTATTTATACACTCACCAGAATTGTTTAAGTGTGTAATACAAACTAGTAATCATCTTAGCAGCCCATAGATA
>NC_061839.1:12900290-12912790 GCF_019202785.1 Penaeus chinensis
ATAGACTTGACTAGAGTCTAGCTTGTCCAGAAGTATATATTAACAGTATTACTTAATGAGTATGATACACGCTCCAGGGCCGATGTCTCAAAACCAGGGTATCATGTGAACCCAAAAGATCCAAACCCAACCCATCCTACCCTCTGTTTATTCCCTAGACAGAGAAAAAATCGAAGGTATCCCCCTTTATTAGCACTTTATGCTACCTGCCATAATTTTGTTATAGAAAATATTTGCAAGACACACCTTTAGTGTGGAGGGTACAGACAAACTGTGGCGAGGAGGAATTATGGAAAACAGACTTATAGAAAATGCAACATTAAGAACTATGGCTGTGTAAGGGTGTTTTAGTCCTAGTGTCTGAACGGTGTCCGTTTCCTTCTATCTGTGTGTGTTGCTCTTGGTAACATTAACCATATTATCTCTTCTCTGTCAAAAATTCTTGAAATGGATTTTCAAGTAAAGGGAAAATTCCTACAAGGAAACTATTTAGGCATTATAGACAGAAAATTCCTACAAGGAAACTATTTAGGCATTATAGACAGACAATGACATCATATAGTGCAGGAAACAATACAAAATAGCAAATGTACTGACTGACTGCTGAGAGGCATGATGTACACAGTACCAGGACTGGTAGTCAGTCTTCAGTCTGCAGTGATGAATAGTAGATTAATATTTATTTTTATCTGATGTGCAGTTGTTCAGTGGAAGTAAATAGCTTCGGAATATATGTTCTTTTCATAGACAGGTAATCAAAACTTGCCATAAATTAGCAGACCAAGGATAAGTAATATTTTTTTCATATTCCTTATAGTAGCTTTTGTAGAGTTCACATTTATTTGAATCCAGCAGCAGTATTAGGTCTTTCAAAAAAAGGACATTTCTGAACAGCAGACATCTGAGGCTAAGAAATAATTGCTTGACACTGCAGTTAGTGTTTGATGCCTTTGTATAGGTTGTGGTTTGATTTGTTTGCCCTAATCTACCATCTCTTTAATAAATTCAATTCAGACAGCCTAAGAAGTGTTCTGTCAGGAAATAAACTTTGTTGAATGTGTATATATATTTTTTTCATTCAAAAGTATTAGTTTGTAAATCTTTTATGAAGCACAGGTATTTCACAAGATTTGCAAATCTTTCTGTTCCTGTAGTTTAGGTAACTAATTCCATGTTTCTTCTGTGCAGGAGGCTGATGATGTGCAGTATGAGGAGGAGCTTCTTCGTAATCCCTTTTCTGTAAAGCATTGGCAGAGGTACATAGAACACAAGAAAGATGCTGCACCAGAAAAACTTAATATCATATATGAAAGGGCTCTTCTCCAGATGCCAGGCAGCTATAAGCTGTGGCACCTTTATTTGAGGTTTGTTTTTTATAATTTTGATGAAAATATGTTCAAATATATATTTATGAAATTTAGTTTTATTGTTTGAAAAAACAAAAGAATGAGATAGACAAAACAAATTTTACTTTGGTTCTGCATAGATCTTAATTAAATGTTTTATTCTTATCTGAGATTCTTAAACTTTCAGCATTTTGATCTCTTTTGAGGATAATGCACTGTCTAATATGCCTTTCTCTTAGATTGCGTATGGAACAAGTTAAGGGACGATGTGTCACAGATCCAGAGTTTGAGAGTGTAAATAATACCTTTGAAAGAGCCTTAGTATTCATGCACAAAATGCCTCGCATATGGATAGACTACTGCAGATTTTTGATGAACCAGCGAAAGATAACAAGAACCAGAAAGGTAAGTCATTATGCAGTGGACTTGGACCACCCCATGAAAGAAAAAGATCCTTTAAAAACCCAGGATACCATAAGTTACTATGTATATTACTGTGTTAAATGACAAAATTATGGTTATGTTTATATAAGAAATTATTTATTTTCCTCTTTCTAATGTGAATATCTGTTTTCAGACATTTGACCGTGCATTATGTGCTCTACCCATTACCCAGCACAACCGCATATGGCCACTTTACCTCAAATTCGTCATGTTATACAATATTCCAGAGACAGCTGTAAGAGTCTGGAGAAGATATCTAAAGGTTAGTTAAATGGGTTTGTCGATCCTCACACCGAAACACTTTCTTTGCAATTTTTCTTTTTCTGGTGTTATACTTAATGCTCATGTGATACAAGTTGCAACTAGAAAAGTAATTTAGTATCATATTATAAGTGGGAATGTAGTCTTTGTATCTGTTCTTGCTAACTGGGTTATTTTACTGAACTGAAAATATCAAGTACTCATTTGCAAGTCATGATTTACCTGGACTATTTTGTATTTTAATCTTTGAAACTGTTCATTACATAAGATGAGACTCCTTGTAATTTTTATACTTTCTGTATTTACTTTACTTTTGTATATGTGCATATATTTTTTTCATATTATTATTCTCCTCATTATCAGATGTAAAAATATGTCTTTTTATAATTAGAGAAATCATAGTTAGCACTTAATATTTTCTGTCTTTCAGCTTTGCCCTGAAGATGCAGAGGATTACATAAGCTATCTTATGTCCATTGGACGACTGGAGGAAGCTGCCAAGAGATATGAGTGGTGTGTTAATACCGATTCCTTTACCTCCAAGTATGGCAAATCAAAACATCAGCTATGGTCAGAACTCTGTGAGTTAATCTCCAAAAACCCACAGGTGTGTAATGGATTTTGTCTTTACTGTTTATAATGTTAGTCTGTTCACAAATTTATGGTAATGCCTGTTGAGATTATTGTTCTTGATAAATTTATTATCAATTGCTTTGATTTAATAATTTTTATGTTTTTTTTTGTTTTTAAATTTTTATTGTTTCTTGTTTTTATTGTCTTCATTATAATAAATATTATGACTGCTATTAGTATTGTTTTTATAGTACTCTTAATGATTATTGCTTTATAATTACATTTTGCTTTATTGTTACCATTTTTATTGAGAGTTAAGAATCAATTTGTCCAAAATAAGAGACAAGAGTAAATAAAAGATATACCAGCACTATATAAATTATCCATGGCATTGAAGCCAATTGTTCTCCAATTATTTCCTTGTTGTTTTGCATACAAAAAAAGTTTAAAGGATTGAATGGTAGAACAGATATATATCAACTACTAAGATTGATGAATATTTGACATCTATTTTCCAACCAACCAACCAAGTATAAATGTTTCTAGGAAACAAGTCTGAAAAATGCAGAGGCCATCATTCGCCATGGCCTGCAGCGTTACACTGATCAGGTCGGGATGCTTTGGAACTCCTTGGCAGAATATTATATCATCAGTGCACTCTTTGAAAGGGTAAGTACCTTGTCTTTTGTCAGAAAACTAATTTAAAACTATTCTGAGATTCCAGGATAGTTTGCAAGATGAAAACGGTAACTCTTGCTTAATTTTTTTTTTTTTTTACCAGCTGTTTTTACTATATTCAGGAAATAATTGTAAAAATAAAAATTAATAATAATAATAAAAATTACAATACTTACAAAACTTCTATGTGTTGCTGAAGTATATGACTTTTACTAATTCTTTTTCAAATGTCTTATATCCTTCTAGGCAAGAGACGTCTATGAAGAAGGTCTACGAAGTGTTATGACAGTAAGAGATTTCACACAAGTGTTTGATGCTTATGCTCAGTTTGAAGAATTAACACTAAAGAAACGAATGGAAGAAGTTGATGTTGAAGTGGATGTAGGAGAAGAAACAGAGTTGGAATTACGGTAGGGCTTTCTTGTCAGTTTATCTTAAGTACCAATTGTATATGGTGATTATTATGTCTTGAGTTAATATTCTGAGATAAAATGACTAATGCATTAACTGATTAACTAATGTAATATAACCAAACAGCCTGGCGCGATATGAGGACCTTATGCAACGGCGGCCCCTCCTGTTGAATTCTGTTATGCTTCGCCAGAACCCACACAATGTATTGGAATGGCAGAAGCGTGTAACTCTCTATGAAGGGAAGCCAAAAATGGTGAGGAAGATAATAACTTACAAAGTAAAATATTTGGGTTTACAATAACTTTTCAAAATACAATCTTATAGAAGTAAGTGTATTTACAATGCTGTGTCCGTGGTACTTATTATTATTATAAATAGTTGTAGTAGTAATACTAGAAATAGTAATTGTTAAATAATTATACAGTAATTCAGAAGAGAAAAATATTTATTATTGGATTTTTTCTACAGATTGTAGCAACATATATGGAAGCTGTGAAGACAATTGATCCAAAACAAGCCACAGGAAAACTTTTTTCATTGTGGGTGAACTTTGCAAAGTTCTACGAAGAAAATAACCAGATTGTGGATGCGCGAATCATCTTTGAAAGAGCAACTGAAGTTCTCTATGTTAAAGTAGATGACCTTGCAAGTGTGTGGTGCGAATGGGCTGAGATGGAAATAAGACATGGGTAAGTATTGTGACACTTTTGTCAGCAACATTGGAACATTATCTTGGAACTTTCTCTTAACAGAGAAGCTGTAGCTGGTAAAATTATGATTTAAATGTAATGTGTCATAGTGGTATAGTTCAATATCATCTGTTCTAGGTACTAAGGTTATGGGAGATAGCTTTATCATTGTACATAAATTTTAACCATGTTGCCACTCAAATATTTTTAAAAATTTACGTAATCATTTAATTTGTGTGGCAGATCCCTTGTTTATTAATTAATTAAATATACTTTATTGTATTTCATGGATTTTTTTTTTTTTTTTTTTTTTTTTTTTTTTTTTTTTTTAATTTATGGTAATTTATTCCCATTTTCACTTGTTTGCAAGGGACACGTTAGATGCCTTATTGTTATGGATGTATTTGGCAATATGACAGTAAAATACACATTTTGTGGAGTGTAAAATCATGCTCCTGAAATGCCAGAAACTCCTTTAATAAAATGTGAAAATCATGCCTTTTTTGTGTCTGGTAGAACAGAGAAACTAAAGGAATAGCAGTTGTTAGGGTGGATCATCTTTAATCTAATAATTAAGTTTGTAGGTCTTTGGAACAATTCATGGACACTCAGGGACCACTCTTTAAGGAACTAGACAAATTACTTTATAAAGTATACATTTTTTCTTTTTTTCATTACACATGCATTGTAGCAAGAATGACATGGATTATGAAATTATAAATTTTGAATTTGATCATTCTTAGAGAACGTACAGAAGTACCAGAGGTATAGTTATAATGTTGATGTCTTATAATTCAAGGACTTCTGAATGTTGTTTGAAAGATGATCTCTCACAGGCACTTGTGTAAATTTTACATTGTTATCAGTGGATAGTTAGTAAAAGAAACTGAAACTTACACATATTCTGACCTTTTTAGAAATGAAGAGGAAGCTCTCAAGCTGATGAAGCGAGCAACAGCACCTCCCCCACAAAAGGTGGCATACAATGATGAATCTGAGCCTGTCCAGCGACGCGTCTACAAGTCTCTAAAACTGTGGTCTATGTATGCTGACTTAGAAGAGTGTTTAGGCACCTTTAAGTCCTGCAAGGCTGTGTATGATCGAATTATAGATCTGCGAATTGCCACACCACAAATTATTATAAACTATGGCATGTTTTTGCAGGTATGTGTTCTTGTGATTAAGAAAATTAATATTTTTGGGATGTATAGACTTTTAAGGGATTAGATGATTTTTAATAAAGCCATTTCATGTTGTGCACATTAGGTAAATTTTGCATTAGCATTTTAAATAGGTTTCTAGGCAAAGAGAAAAAGACATTAAGGCTTCTGTAATATATTTACCCTAATTTGAGGGGCTAACTAAAAGTAAACCATTTTGAATCCATTTAAAATCAGATTTAACCCCTCTATGATGGTATCAGAAATCTCTCTGTGTCACTGACTCCTGTGACTTTGGCAACCGTCCTGCTGTTTGGCTCTGGAGTCTGCTACATGTAGTGGAACTTTCCACTCAATGCGCTCTAGCATGTCGCAATGCCTTTAGTAGTACTCAGCATGATGAGTCGGTTTATTATGATGGCTATTGGTGTGGCCCCACGTACCACATGACTGGAACCTCAATCTATGATTTCCCTTACTTCACTGCATCAGTTTTCCTGAAAAAATTGGGGACATAATTTTTGCATATTCAAATTCAGAGTACACATAATTACTGTACAATACTTATTATAATCTCCCATTTCTTTCTATAGGAAAACAGCTATTTTGAGGAAGCATTCAAGGCCTATGAAAAAGGAATTTCTCTCTTCAAATGGCCCTATGTATATGACATATGGAACACATATCTCACAAAATTCTTAGAGCGATACAAGGGCACTAAGATTGAAAGAGCGAGGGACTTGTTTGAACAGGTGAGTTATCTCTTATTGCATATTTTAGGTGAACTAATATAACATTCTCATTTATCACAAAGCTTTTACTGGGTTATTTTCAATCTGTGATGTTTACAGGGAAGATAATTATTAGGCGTGTTCGTTCTCTGCAAGGCTTAGTATTTCTAATATCCTTTTACCTGCTCTCTTCCCAGTGCTTGGAAAAGTGTCCACCAAATTATGCACGTAATCTGTTCCTCCTGTATGCTAAAATGGAAGAAGAACATGGACTGGCAAGGCATGCAATGCAGGTATACAGTCGGGCCACTAAAGCAGTTCCACCAGAGGAGAAGTTGTCCATTTACAACATCTATTTACAACATGCACAACAGATATATGGTGTTACTAAAACAAGAGAGATTTACCAGGTATGTTGATTTATGATTTCCTGTTCAGTAATTGGTAATATTTTTAATTGGGAAAGTTTCACAATGTCAGTTTACACATAGAATTTGAGTCTTAATGTGCAATTTATTGACGGTAAATAAATATATGGATTTGCTTTTTGAAATAGAGTATCAAAATAAAACATACAGAACAGAATTGAATCAGATTGTCCAAAAAATTTAAAGTTCAAGGAATTTTAATGATAACTTATTTCCACCTAAAGGAAGCAATTGATGACCTACCTGATGAAGGTTGTCGAGAAATGTGTCTACGGTTTGCCGAAATGGAGCGTAAATTAGGGGAGATTGATCGGGCTCGTGAAATCTATGCTTACTGCAGTCAGATATGTGATCCAAGAATCACACCAGAATTCTGGGCAAAATGGACTGATTTTGAGGTTGCTCATGGCAATGAAGACACAATGAAGGAACTGCTGCGTATAAAGCGATCTATGCAGGCCAAGTACAACACCCAGGTGAGTTTTTATTTGCTCTAGAGATAATTTAGATATTTAAAAAGAAGATGGCTTCATATAGTTTTGCTCATGTGATGATTTCATTTCATAAATGTTACTTTATTGTATATTATACTTAATTACAAATATAAAGTTAAATTAAGCCAAATCAAAGTTCAAATCAAATTATTTATTTATTTATTTCCAGGTGAACATGATGTCAGCCCAAATGTTAGCATCTGCCGGTTCAGTTGCTGGCACAGTGTCTGATCTAGCACCAGGAGCCAAGGATGGAATGAGGATGCTTGAGGCCCGTGCTGTGGCCATGAACAAAGAGGAACAGATGTCCACTTCTGTTCCTCCATCAGCAGCAGGTAATGAAAGAAATACTTGAGTATTATTTTCAAATTTTGAAATGTAATGGATGGCAGATTCAAATTTGAAAATTAGCTCACAACATAATTAGAAGGTATATTGACCTATTATTATTTTTTTTTCTTCTCTATAGGAGGTTCCAAGATCATGTTTGTCCGTGGTTCAACTACCAAAAGGGATGATGAAGTTGCAGACACAGCTCGCACTGCAAATCCTGATGAAATTGATTTAGATGATGACGATGATGATGATGAAAGTGGTAAGTTACAGAACAGTAATAATGATTTTTGATGAATATATTGAATCCTCAGACTACACTCAGAAACTCAATCTTTCCTTTTAATTCTCTCTGCCTGCTTATACAGAAGGAAATTTGTGCCACAAATTTAAAATGCTTTCATATAATGCAACTCCAGTTACTCTCTTGCATAAGCAGTTTCTGCCACTCAAGTTGGAGCATTTTTTAAAATTCCAAGTTTTCACATAGTGTTCTTATTGCTGAAACTATCCAGTATTGCTCATGGTTACCCAGGCCCCAGTGAAGAACTTCTAGATCATCCCTTAGTCATCATTTTCTTGACTAAGAAGGAGTTAAGGGTTATAGAGGGGCAAGAGTTACTTGTGTACATAATGTGTACATAATGTGTACATAATGTGTACATAATGTGTACATAATGTGTACATAATGTGTACATAATGTGTACATGGCTGCATAGGCAACCGGAAATTACAGCCAGTTGCCTTATGTGAAAGTGGCCTAAAACATTACAAATTTCACATATAAATTATATTATGGTGCGATCTTCATTCTAGATTTGGCAGTATGCCTCACTGATTTGTCTTAAGACTTGTATTCTGGATTGAAATTGAGCTGCCAAATTTTGAAAAGGCACCATGGATACTGTGAAATTTTAGCCAATTAACCCTTGAACTTAAGTTACTACTTTGTTGACTTAAAGCTCTTCATTGTGTTATACTTTGTTGTTTTTCTTTTGATTTTACATATATATCCTATTTAATTTCTCTGAAGCTTATACGAAAGTACTTTAGTAATATGACCCAAAATTTGTTTACATTCTATACCATAATATCAATTTTGTGTCGTAATTATTACATTAGTTAACTTTGATATTATTTTTTTTTTTTTCTTCCCAGATATGCCTCAGCAGAGAGAAGTCCCAGCAGCAGTGTTTGGTGAATTGAAAAAGGAGTAGATGTACTAAATTTTCTGTAAGCCTTATTTAGAGAGAATAAAAAACAAGATATTTTCTGGTATAAATTTATTATATCATCATAATTAAAACAATGTTCAAATAAAATCTGGCTTCCTAAACCTAATAGAAAAAACAATTTTTACAAAGAAATGCTCAACATTACTTTAAAGTGATCAGACTATCCTATACAGGCATAAAATACAACTATTATTTACTCTTTGCCTGTTGCTCAAGCATGTGTCAAACCTCATAAAAAAAAAAAGCAATTCTGAAATGCTATCTGAACTATTGTGTGGCAACCTAGATACAATGTATCCACCAGGTTCATTAAACAAGAGTGTGGTCAATCCAAATTCTTGACATTGCAGAAAGCAAAACAAAAGTTCCTTTTGCTACTCAAAACTGCATATCTCTATGTGGTGGCTAGTTTCATGTATCCTGTTTAACTTTGAGGCGAATTCTAAATGAAAAAGAACTGAAGTTTGTTTAATTTATATGAACATGCTACTGTGAAAACAATATGCTAATGCCAAAAAATGCAGGTACCATAGTGGAACTTAATTTATTTGTAAACCTATGTAGACATTTTACATACTTCTGTCACAGGTGACAGAAGTCTTCTATGTATCTGATATATCTGGAAAGACAAGTTTGATATTAGTTATTTTCATCTATCATGTCATTTACCAATACCCTATATATCAAATTTATCTAAGGCACAATATTAACCCCTTGGATCCAGGTGACATGACTATCACATTATGAAAAAATCTGGCTTGAGGTATGGGCGACATGAACATGCTGACATAGAAAAAACTGGCTGTACACTGGTTGATGTGAACCTGCCACCGTGAGCGTTTCAGCTGAAGGCCAGGTTGATAGAAAAGACTCGCCATGACTGCATAATCCTCATTTGGTGATTTTGCATTATTCCCTTCAATATATGAGTGTAGACTGTAATATCTGTGAGCCATACTTAGAGCGCCATTTCCATGCTCAGCATCTATTCCAGGCACTGTGACTAGCAACTCGGGTTGTATTACGGAAAATTGATTATTACATAAAATTACACAAATAGCAGTGTTACATAGTTTTATTTTTCTTGCACTGAGTGTCAGACTACCTACAGAGATGATATGGAGTCTGTGCAAAGAAAAAATACTCTTCCTATCTGGATAGTGCAAATCAAATGACAAATATATACATGGGAAAATACCTATAAACCTAAAAAGGCTTATGCATAAAAAGAGTAAATAACTTCGCAAATAGAAGGCATAAAGTCTTGCACACACGTTCACAAGTGCACCCGGCCTACCAGCAGTCACCTGGCAGAGCAGCCGCTCACATAAACCTAATGCCCAGATTTTAAGTGATGTGATTGCTGTGACGCAACTGGATCCAATGGGTTAAGACTGAGGCCAGGACCTGAGCTAGTAATTGGCAAGCCAAGCAAGGTCCCTGTGATTGGCTACTGTACAACTATAGGAACAATGACATGAGATACTGCCACCAGCTAAGCAGATAAAAGGGGCAGTGGTTGGCTTATCAAAGGTCATGTGTTCCCTCTCCTACAAAAATGTTGTGTGATGTAGTGAAGCCCTACATTTGTACTGAAGAATTACGGTGTGAAAATCAACTATTCCCATGCAGACAGGCTCAGTGTTATTGATCCTAGGGGGCTCCCCAAATTCCTCACACTGATACTATCAACTTAGGTTTGGCATCTCATTTTCTGTCCCCGTGTAAGATATGTAAGAAAAAGTGTGTGTGTGTGTGTGTGTGTGTGTGTGTGTGTGTGTGTGTGTGTGTGTGTGTGTGTGTGTGTGTGTGTGTGTGTGTGTGTGTGTGTGTGTGTGTGTGTGTGTGTGTGTGTGTGTGTGTGTGTGTGTGTGTGTGTGTGTGTGTGTGTGTGTGTGTGTGTGTGTGTGTGTGTGTGTGTGTGTGTGTGTGTGTGTGTGTGTGTGTGTGGGGGGGGTGTGTGGGGTGTGTGTGGTGTGTGTGTGGTGTGTGTGTGGTGTGTGTGTGGTGTGTGTGTGGTGTGTGTGTGGTGTGTGTGTGGTGTGTGTGTGGTGTGTGTGTGGTGTGTGTGTGGTGTGTGTGTGGTGTGTGTGGTGTGTGTGTGTCTGTGTGTGTGTGTGTGTGTGTGTGTGTGTGTGTGTGTGTGTGTGTGTGTGTGTGTGTGTGTGTGTGCGTTTGCGTGCGTTTGCGTGCGTGTGCGTGCGTTTGCGTGCGTGCGTGTGTGCGTGTGTGTGTGTGTGTGTATGTGTGTGTGTATGTGTGTGTGTGTGTGTGTGTGTGTGTGTGTGTGTGTGTGTTTACATATATGTGTGTGTGTGTTTATACATATATGTGTGTGTTTATACATATATGTGTATGTGTGTATGTGTGTATGTGTGTGTGTGTGTGTGTGTGTGTGTGTGTGTGTGTGTGTGTGTGTGTGTGTGTGTGTGTGTGTGTGTGTGTGTGTGTGTGTGTGTGTGTGTGTGTGTGTGTGTGTGTGTGTGTGTGTGTGTGTGTGTGTGTGTGAGTGTGTGTGTGTGTGTGTGTGTGTGTGTGTGTGTGTGTGTGTGTGTGTGTGTGTGTGTGTGTGTGTGTGTGTGTGTATGTGTGTGTGTGTGTGTGTGCGTGTGTGTGTGCGTGTGCGTGTGCGTGTCTATATATAAATATATAAATATATATATATATAATTATTTACCATTTGCTTCTCTTTTATACTGTAATTCCAAACTACCTGTTGTCTCTGTGCATATATGTGTGTTTAATATGAATATCACTTGTGACAAGTTTCTGTATCTTTTTGCAAGGAACTGAAGTAACTGAAGAAATCTGAGCATGAGAGATAGACAAGTGCAGGTCTGTCATGCTCACCTTCCGATGAGATGCCAGATAATGTTTGAGTACTTGAAAATGCCTTTTGACAACTTGTTTCCCAGCCTAGAATCCTAAAGTAGCAATGAAAATCCAAAACCAAGGTACCTATCTACAAGCAGTTTAAATGTGTCCATTATGATACACCACCATGTATGATACATGTACCCATTTTCCATAACTGTGTGAAGGATTATAACACTGCCTAGCCTGAATTTTCTACATGGAATGTGACCTCATGCCATCAAAATATATTCATATATTGATGTGATAATTACACAAGAAATTTCTATGAAAAAGAAGAGACCATACCTCTAAGCAGCAAGGAGCCTTGTTTCAATTGGTGATCTTGTCTTCGAGAATGGAGAAAGTGGGGAGTTGTTGGCCCAATACCTTCGCACTGCTTCCCGGACCTCTGCAGGAGTTATGGGATCCATCCCTATACTGTGGTCTTCACCAGATCCTACCTCCTGCAGTGAGCCACTCTTTTGGAGTAGGGATAAACATTAACATTTTTCTTGGTAGGGTGTATAATTTGACTGGGAATTTGCCTAAAACAAAATATAAAACTACAAACTTCTCCATCCTGACTAGATAAAAAACAATATAAATTTATATTAATAAAATACTTAAATAAACCAAAATTAGCAAACCAAGAGGTCCTTCAGTGTACAGTTTTTAACCCAATGTGCGCGGGCTTTTTCGGCAGCCGCGTGGTCCACTAAATTAGTATATCTGCATGGGCTGCATCTGTAGGGATGCCACCTGCGGCATCAGCGCTATGCTGCCATGGCATCATAGTAGATGCCACCCGCGAACAAGGGGTTAAGTGATTAAATAAATGTATATGTAGTTATACACATT
>NC_061839.1:12927790-12945290 GCF_019202785.1 Penaeus chinensis
GAGAGGAGAGGAGAGGAGAGGAGAGAGAGAGAGAGAGAGAGAGAGAGAGAGAGAGAGAGAGAGAGAGAGAGAAGAGAGAGAAGAGGAGAGGAGAGAGAGGATATAAATAAATAACTGAAATAAACAACAATGTATATGTAGATGCAAAATTGTATTGATATCATGAACAATGACATCTATCCAAAGTAATCAAAATTGTTAAAAGCTAAGAAGGTATGCAAAAGTTATGGCTATATGACAAGAAAAATGGGAATCTAGTACATTCAGTTTTTCATGCAAATAACTTGCAGTGGATAAAATAAATCATGCAGGGGGTTCAATTACTACAACTGGCATTATGAAGGTCCACTGTTTTATATTTTGTATGACATGTATAAAAGAATAACATTCGAGCTGTCATGTACCAAACAAAAGTAAGAAATAATAATGGTGACAATAATAAACATCATTCAAGAAATAAATATAAAAAATGAAAAAATTAAAAATCATGCACTGGCATGATATAACATGGCATAGTTAACATTTGTACCATGCCCTTTCTGTTTCCTCAAGTATGTGTTGGAGTTACATAAAAGCTAAACAAGTTATAGCTTAGGGCCTCCCATTCTGAGGGGCCTCAAAATTTTGTTGACCTTTCAGAAATTATTCTATATTGGATTGATACGAGTCATCTATTTGTTTATGCCACTGATTAACAATATTGCTATTTTCAAGTTTTATAAGATTTTTATTTTCACTTTACAAGAACCCTCTTAACTTCATATTACGTTAGGCTCTATCACACATGTACTTTTTCAGTCAATTTTTCCTTTTCTTCATTGAATATGAAGAAAATGCATGTGAAACACATCCCAGACGAAGATGATAGTGACTCTTTACACCAGACCTATTTCTGTCTTGATCGTGTGCCACTGATCTATACTACTACAATGTTTTATTGATAAATTATATAAAATTAATCCATGTAAAGGTAAGCTAATTGTATATTTCTATATACAATATAGTAGTCTCCTTTACAAAAGTATTTTTCTTTAATAAAATAATCTGATATGCATGAGAATGCTCACCTGACTCACAGGACCTCACTCATATAGCACCAAGCTTGTTTAACATGGGCACTATGTTTGCTACCTTGGTAGCAGTGCTCTTCTACCAGCATGCAAGGGTCAGACCATTTGCATACAGAAAGTTCATACAAAAATGCCTCCACAAGTCTAAATCAAACTCTACTTCTGTCCCTAGCCTCTCTGCTAGTGCTAGCTAGTCCTTTGACTGTTATGGCTCTGCCTTTATTCCCTTATTTAGAAAGTATTTTTAATAAGGTTAAGCTATTGAAGTATTTGATCATTTTTATTTATTTTTTCTTCTATTTTCCTCTCACCTTAATTTTTCAAATGTCAAGATTAAATTTGTTATGTGTTTTTTGGAATCTTTAATGATACCCCTGTCAAGCCAAGAATATATAGATGTTTTTTTTTTATAAGTTGTAATTAAAAATACTGAAAGGCAGGGATTCTGCAGAATAATAAAAAAGAAAGAGGGAAAATCTATCCACTGAACATGCCCATACATGACAATGTTAACATGCACCTTATACAGTAATATAAATAAACATATAATCTATAAAACATACTATTTATAAATAAACAGTAGAAAAAAATAAAATAAAAATAAAAGAGGAAGAATCACATGCTACAGTTGAGTATCATAAATAAACTAGTCTTTATCAAACATAATGACCATCATGTGCAGATTATCAATCAGTATAAAAAATTCTGGCCTCGTGCACAGCGGATGCATTCAAAATTTACATTTGTGTCCCATAAGCAGTCTACTTGTATATTCCATTAACCTTTCAATACTAATTTATATAAATGCTAAAACTAAAATGTGTGCGATTCTTTAAGCAGTTTCATATATAATACCACTTCTAATGATCTACAAAATCAGGATTATGGTAATGAGATGTATATTCAAAAGAAGGCTAAAATAGAAACTGAAAGAAATTAAATGTAACAGCAGATATAAATTCAAAACAAAGAAAAGACAAAGGCACATATTAGTTATAAATATCAAAAGTTTTCCTATGACATCTTACACTGTTACATACAACACTCCACCTTTGAATTTTAAGTGAATACCTTTTTTTAATAAATGGACAGGACAGATAGGCCTATGTCAGATTTACACAACAATCAGTGCAAAAATTACAATGCGCAGTAGAGCATAGGTAACTGCTCTGAAAAGCTACCTGTCTCTGATGCTAATGGATCTGGTACTATTGGACTGTTTATATCTACTGTCCATAGAACCCAACTACCTCAATGATACTAGCCAGATAGTAAAATCATACCAGGGAGACTAATAAAAGTAAATTACAAAAATATACAATACTTAAATACTATTACTCAGGGTCCCCTAAAACTCTCCTTCAAGATGGATAAAGAGGTTTCATGTGAGCCTGTAATTAAAGTAGCATAACTTCAGGGTTGGCCTTGTCTTGGTGCCTGTTGACACTCCAACAGAGTACTTAAACTTCATTTATTCTGGCAAGATATAACTTGGATCACCCAGCATTTGTTTGAACACTAGTGTTATGACACAGAGGAGCAGCATCCCAACCTAACCAGTGCCCTCTCCAGTAATATCTTCTACACCAACCAGTCCCTATTATGACCAAAAGACCCATAACCTCCAAAACCTGTATAACTTCATAAAGACCAGGTGACAGACAGATACAATTTGCCTTGCAGGAGTAAATGTCATCCTAAGAAAAAAATATCTGAACATGCTACATTTGAAAGATCTATGCTTCAAGAATTACTGAGTGAAATTATAGCACAGTAAACAGAGTACATGGAAATCCAGGATGCACAAAACCACCATAAAGTGTAAAAATTCCAAAAGAGAATGCAGCAGAGGGAAGAAGGGCACCTATAGGAAAAGACTTCAATAGCAAAATAAACTTCCCCAGGAAAGGAAAGAAAAGCAGGACCATGTGTTACTGGATGACACTATATAAGGAAAGTCTACTATAGGGCTACTCAACTATTTTGAGCAAAGGTCCAAGTTAGACAAGTTCCAATATACGCAGAGGTCCCGATAAATATTTCACTTGCAATCATGAAAATAAAGCCGCCGATCTGAGTACTCCATAGTGCTCCTTTATGTTTTTTATCCATTTCATATTCACTCTCTGACTTATTTATACAAAATATAAAGTTAACTAGTTTATATAAAAAATATAAATTTTTAGCTAACACATAACAAGACTTGGATATTTCTTCCTCAAAAACTGTTGAAATGGAGAATTTTCCAATTGGAAAAAAATATATATTTACTATTTAATGTATGGCTACTTTAGTAATATAAGCTACTCTTTTAAAACATTACAGGAATTAAATTTTTCCTCTCAAAAAATAAAATGGAGAGTGAGAGGAAGATTTTTTTAAAGGGAAAAATCAAAATATATTAGTAGGTTAAATACATATGTACGACAGACCATCCCCAAACTTACCCTACAGTCAGTCGAGGAAATACACTTTCAAGAATCCATCACCTGGACCTTCATTTTATGTAATTATACTTTTCTCCTCCTGGAGCCTATGGGCCTGCTACAACACTCAGAAGGTCCAGATTAGGACCATGGGCCACCCTTTGATTTGGTCTACAAGCTCTATCTTGCCATAATTGGTAGAGATCTGTTGGCATTTGCCAGAGCACTGTCAGGCACTGAAGCTATGACTATCCCTTGATATTGAAGCATTCTAATTATTGCCATTACTTGAACTAAAATTATAACTGCATCATCTACAAAATAAACATTATAGGCAGAACATCAGGCCCAGATTATTAGTATCAGTACTGGGCAATATTTTAGAAAAACTATCCAAGAGTTAGATACTGTAATAGAGAAAAAATCTTTATTTAGTACTGTATAATAGTGGCACCAGATTTTAGGGGGAAAATGTATTTTCTGAATATTTTAATGGGTTTCAAGAGATTATAGATATTAAAAGTTGTGCAAACCACACATTATTGTGTCTTACCCTCTCTCTCTGTCCCAACAATCTTAGGGGACACATTAGGAATTGAGTGAGTTGAAGGGGGTAGAAGTGAATATTGTGGAAAAATTGCATACTAAAAGCCCCTGAGAAAGCCATGATTCAAATTCTACATAAATTACAATCATCAATTTAAATATTGGAATCTAACCTCTGTGACTCAAAGTCTATTTACTGAGGCAAGAAATGCATTGTGTTTGAACCCCCTAAATTCAACTTGACCTATTTTTTTTAACCCCTATCCAGGATGCTCCAGAACCTGGATCCTTAGCATTTACATTCTACCCCCTCTATCTTTTCTAACTCCTTGTTCTTGCTACCTAGGCTATACATGCTAACTTATATTACTGCAGTGATAGGAAGAGTGAAGATGCTACTTGAAAGAGGGTACACATGTGAGTGAGTGGTGGATGGAAGGCACACACCAGATAGTAAGCAAAATACTGCTCATAGTGCTGCTCCTCTCTACAAGTATCCTGTTCCAAAGTTTTAACTATAAACAACAGCTGTTCTATACTTTGGGTGTGAATCTTAAGAGTTCACAAAATCTTATTGTCTCCTGTAAATATATATACTTGGACAGGCTTGTATGTGCCTCTTGCTCATCAATGATGATTATTATTCTTGGGGTAATTAATTTCCTTATTACTGGAAGCAAGGTTGCAGTAGACCTGTCTAGCACCTATATGACAAGCCACTTTTTTGTGATCATTTTTATTCCACATAAGCAACATTGCCTTCCTTTTCCTTTACCATACCTCCCTGAGCCAAATTTGCTCTCTCAACTATCATACCTATTTTCTGTTTTTTGCCTTTCTTTTTAGCTTTCACCTAGCTTCCTCACTATACCTGGCAGGGTTGCAAAGACTCAAAACTTTACTTCTGTCTGTTTTATGCACCCATAACACAGACATATAGCATGTGTGAGATCTAGATTTAACATATACACTTACTTTTTTCCAGAAGTATAGAAAAAAGAGGAGACATGCCAAGTACATTAACATTTTCACATAAATAGCAAGAACTGGTTCTTCTTTCAAAGGCAATCTTAAAAATATGTGTTTATCTATACTGCTTCCTGGCACACGCAGTAAAAAGACGGGCGAATACACACTTTTTACAACACAAAATGGGGAGCAATGTTCCACCAGCAGTGAAATATTGAACACTTCTTATAGACACACAATGATTTTTAATTTGCACAAGAAATTGCAATAAACAAAAACATCTAAGAACTGCTTGTTTTATACTCTAGTAATAATGAAAAACTGAAATTAGAGTGCCACCATTAAGATGTACTTTTCATTGTTACAGAGCAACAAATGACAAATAATCTCATAGGCCTGTCTCCCTGAGAAGTATACCACAATAAAATAACACACTCAAACTCCTGGCAATCAGTAGTCACATTCAACTACCTAGTCAGTCCTTCGTCTCCCTAGTCCTATCAACAAAATAATTACGACAGACAACGTGGAAACAAGTAAATGCCATACAGTTACTGCTGTTGCTACTGTCCATTGCATCAGCTTTAACAGAGGTAACAAGGACCACCAAACTGGCTACTGCATCAGGTTGAAACAATGATATAGTAAATACGGGTCATTGTAGATGTTTCACAAGTAAAACGTAGCAACATCATTTAAATATATTTAAAAATATATCAATCATTACCAGTTACAAACGACATTTTGGTGTCTTGAGGCAACAATCACAAACAAATAATGTGAAGGAGGACGCAAAAAAATAACACGGAGGATGGAGCTGAAAAGTCAAAACAAAAGCAGCAGCGGGCCTAAACAATATAACACTAAGTGAGATATAATAAAGTAGATAATTTTCGCCCAAATAAAATCTAGATTTTTATTTCTGTATAATAATTCTAGTTCACTGCATACATTACCATTTTGTTTATTTAATATATATTATCTCCGCGACCTATAATATTTTGGTCAGGGTTATGATACACACAATAGCTGCCAAATTGCTCCATATCTATATTCTTTTAATTTTTATTATAATACAAAGAGGAAAAAGCATAGATGTATAATATATTAATTGAATTTGTATTATAAAGCTTAAACAAAAATGATCGTATATGTATATGATGAGATTCTTCTTATCACACGGAAAACGGAAGGAGAGTGTAGGAGTCATAGACTTCACTACCGTTGCAGAGTATAATAAATAACATCATCTAAATGCATGTTAAATATTTATAATTACTTACTGACTTAAACTTTTTCATCATGGCTTGCGTTGATGACCTCCCGGAAGAAATTCTGGAGTATATATTGTGTCTTATATCACCTTATAATGATTTAAGAAATTGTAGACAGGTGAGTTGATGATTTTATTGATAGTATTTTTCTGTGTATTGTTACTTCATTTATTTTTCAGTTACGCATGTTTTTGTGCAGTGAATATTATTTCGATATTCTTTTAGTGAAGTAATTTTTTAAAAGTAAAATCCATAGCAAACGCTCTGGATCCAGTTGTATGGAGTCCTATTTCCAGGGCATAACACTTACTCTCTTTATTTGGGAATTATATAGACAATTATTTAGTTTCACACAGGCATCCAACCTTGCAATTATTTTTCAGCCATTCGCAGTGTGAGATTTGATGTTGTTTTCTACTGCAAATGATGAAAGTAAAATTATTGGCGACTGTTTGGGAAGTGACTAACTCCTCTGAGACTAGAGCCATCTTTTACAACGGTTACGGCCGAAGCATTGACAGGAATTTAGGGTAAATTTGGGAATGTCACAACAATGATTTCCGCATTAAAAATATGGTTATTGGAAAGCTCTTGTTGTGTTTTGAAAGAATCTAACACTCATTTCCTTCGTCAATGAAGCACAGCTATGATATCAGCCAAGATATCTGGGGAGGGCATGATAAGTTTCAGGGAAATTGCGGGATAAAAGTGAATGATGGAAGTAAAAATTTCAATGAAGCACATATATAGTAAATTGTAAATAGTGGGCTTTGCCCTCTAACCCCCTGCCTGGTCTGCTAAATGCTCACCTCATATATTCTGGCGGGATAGAGCCGAGGCAAATATCTGAATCTCACACCGATATTTCTTACCATGACCATTAAATCCACAGTGTCAACTTCAGTCATTCCTGTTACATAATAGGTGTGGGCAAAGCTTTGCAGTGTCTCTCGCCTCTGATCACAACACATTTTGATTGACAAAGTACAGATATACTTTGACAATTATAATGAGAAACTGGATGGTGTTGAACATTTATTTAATAGATAACAAATTGATATACATTCACTGGCAGTGCATATAGATATATGTATAACATGTAGATATTCTGTCCCAAAAATGAGACATCAGCTTCAGAATCCTCCTGGATTCCATCTTCAGGCCTGAAGAGGTAAGGGATAGGAGGTAGTATAAAAGAGAGAGAGGAGGGGCAACATGGTGAATATGGTGCAGGTTTTCATTACTGAGAAGCATTTTTCAATGGGGTTGAGAAAGGGCAAGTGCAGGGGAAGCCTCTTGATAACACAATCCATGTTTTCAATGCATGAGTATCATCCATGAAAATCACAGCTTTGTCAGCACCAAGCACAGCATCAAATAAGGTCATGAAACTGGTGTATAGCTCTTTGGTTACAGATTTGACATAAATCTCAAAATTAAATGTCTGCCAGATTGGAGATATCTACTATAAGAGTCACACCTCTCTTCAGTCTCCAAGAACTTCTTCTGCTTCAAATTGTTTGATGACTCTTTTATATTCTTTGTCTGAGACCCTTTGTCATTATCTGCAAGGCACAGTGGCTTAATATTATAGTACTGTAATAGGATGTTCCTTGGGGATACACATACCTCCAAGGAACATCCAAGGTCACATCAGGTTATATCAGTAGATATAAAACCGCAAAACATCTATTTTTTAAAGTGATTCAGCTTGTGTTTCAGATATTGAGACTTCAAAATGTGTATGTGTATCACTCTGTTCATAAATACTCTTCTCAGTGTAAGAGCTTTCAGTATAGTTTTTGTATAGATTGTTAATCTATTTTCTATTTGTCAAAATGTTCTGGCAGTGTGTCCTTTCCCAGCAGTTACAATGTCAGAGATAATGTAGACTGTCAATTTAATTTTTGGTCTATCAGTATCATGCCTATTGTCAGTTATTTTTGTTGGAGTGAATGATATGTTGCTATGTCAAGCAATATTTGGTATGTCATTTGGTTTTGAGTTGTGCCAAAGTGATATGTAAGAGTGTCACATCTGTAATGTGAAAAGGTGTATAGCCTCAACTAATATATTCTATAGATTGTACCTGCGTGCTAGGAATAGCTTGGGTCTTAATCACTTGCTGCACCTGGGAGGCTTGATCTCCCAAACAGTAGAGCAGTACTTGGGCATCTTAGCCCACTCGGTTATTGAGCACCAGACCATACTTGATTTTGGAAGTTTGCTCTGCATATTGTACCCTAACTTCAACTCATTCTTTGCAGCTTATAAATCATTTACTGAACTTTTTCAAGTTTACATATAAGTTATAGGTATGATTTCATGTGTGGGAATCAAAAGGATGTATAAAGAGGTATTTGGCTATGATTTGTTTTTTCGCTTTCCATGTATGTTTATCTTACTAATAGATTCAGTATTATTACTTCTAGCATATGAAATGTTTTTATTTTTTTGGTGTTTATATGTAGACCAGAAGACTCAAATTTTTTTTGTCAGTCTATAAGAATAATAGAATTATAAGAATATATAGCTCTCTTTATATGGAGACCTTGTAACAAGCATTAACCTAAGTATTAAACACTACTTTTCCAAGACCTGAAATTCTTAATAAAGTCCCTTAGAGAATTTTAAAATTTATTTTTCCTGTAATGTTAGGGTCATCAAAATATTTTGGTGCTGCATTTCAACATTATGAGAAAATCAAAACCACTGAATGCTGATAATGATACATATCCTTTTTCAGGTGTGTCAGCGATGGTATACATGTTGTCAAGGCGTCGTTGAAAAAAGGAAATCTCGTTTCTTCTCTGCGCTTCGAGCTGGCTGTGTGGAATGGTTTAGCCCAGTGTACCCAAGTCACATCATTCCCATCAGCAGGAGATACTCACACTCAGCATGTGTGCATGAATCCTCCATGTATGTGTTTGGTGGATGTACATCAACGAATACTACCTTCAATGACTTATGGCGGTTTGACTTGGGGTTACATGAATGGACTCGTCTGTTGACAACTGGCACATATCCTTCTCCAAAGGCCTATGCTTCTATGGTAACATGGAACAATTGTCTAGTGTTATTTGGTGGTTGGACATACCCTTCCCTCTACCCACTACACCAGCAGTGGGTCTTGTTTAGTGAACTTCATGTTTATGATATTTTGGGTAATCGTTGGACCCAGCTGTACTATCCAGGATCACCACCACCAACAGCTGGTCACTCTGCATCTGTACATGGAAGTGTGATGGTTGTGTTTGGGGGCTTGCAGAAACAAGAGGGAACATCTGCAAGTACTAATGATGTATTTTGCTTGGACCTTGTAAGACAATGTTGGTTTAAACCAGTTGTATCTGATCCCATGCCAAAGCCTAGATACGGTCATTCACAAATTAAGTTAAATGAAAAGCACATTCTCATATTAGCAGGATGTGGAGGTTCTAATAAACTGTACAATGATATTTGGCTTCTAACATTACCAGACAATATATATGATCCAAGTGCTAAGTGGCAGTGGGAACAAATTTCAGTAGAAGAGTCAGAGTTTATGCCTTCACAGATGTGGTACAATCCTGCTTGTAAAGTTGGGAATAGCATTGTTGTATTATCAACCTGTGGATCAAACAGCAACTCTGCAGGTGGCAATATGTCACAACTTCTAGTACCAGGTTCAGTAAGGAGACAACCTGCCAATGTATGGGTTCCTCCAGCACAGCAGCCAGAAGTCCAGCCACATGAACATCCTCCTCCAGATCGTCATCAGTTGGAACCAAATGTGAATGGTCAGCGTGGTTTTCTTAGGCCTGGTTTAAGGGCTGTAGACCAGGCAGAATCAAGCAGTGATGAGAGTGATGACATTAATCCACAAGGGGCTCCAGGTGGGCCAGGAATACCAGGAAGAGGAAGGCCACGACCTTCCATAAGGCCCAATGCATCCAGTGACAGAGAACGCCGTCTTCAAGTCTTGTCAAGGATGAAGGAAAGACTTCGTGAATTGTCGAGGCACCAGCAGGGGGAACAAAGTGCAGCAGCTCCCATGAAACCAGTTCCTGCTAGAAGTACAGTAATTCCTCATATGTTGGACATAGGTCATGTTATAACTACCAAGAGAGCAAAATGGTGGCCAGTCAACCAAGGTGGAATCCTCTCAACAAGCTCAGGAACACCACCTCAGCCATCTCTCCTGTATTCTCTAGTTCTTGGTCGAGGTCACCTTGTCATGTTTGGTGGCATTCCACATGACCCCACTGGAGGACAGGGTCAGGAGACAGTTTCCAACTCTGTAATATTTGTGTCCGCTCCTTCCAGTTCTTTTATTACTTCATAATTAGCTTTGACTAAATGCTAAGTTCAAATTCTTTGCTCTCTCAGATGTTTAAAGCAGTTTCCTGCTTTATGATGGGTTTCAAATATTTCTTTAAAAAAGAAAGAGATTACTTTTGTTGATACTCCTTTATCTTTACCATATTGACTGGCCTATAAGATACATTTTTTTGAAAAAGGAAATACCTATCTACACCTAAAGATACCTGTTTAGTGGATTAAAGACCAAGTAACAAAATTGTATTATTACACTAATTTCACATTACATCAAAATCATTTTCCATAAATATCTAGTAAAATAAAGTTTTGTTTTCTATAAAATGCTCTGAACAATAGATGTGTCTTACAGCCTGGAAAATTTGGTATGCATAATTCAAATTTATATAATATTTTATAAACAAATTAGAAAAAAAAAAAACATTCCTGTATGTTATTAAAAAAGATAAATAGTACTTCATATTGCATTATTTGTTTTAAAGTAATTAGCACAAGTATTTGCTACTTTAAGTACTGAGTAGCCCAGTGTAGATTACAGCAATATGCATCTTCATATTATTTTTTTTATTTACAAAAAATATGGATCATAATTCAATAATGGAACAATGATATGCATTCTGAGATTTAAATTTAAATTCTCCTTTTCTGTTAGATGTAGCATGGACGCTACTAACCTTTTCTTTTATTGTTTTAACTCTAAAGGAAAACTGTTCTCATTTAAGTGAGAAAAAAGGTATTTTCATTAATTATTCAGTTAATATAAAGGTGTAAGTGAAAATGACTTGTTCAGTTACCATCTCTCTTACTACTATATGAAATAAAGAATATGGAACCAGAGTTGTTGGAATGTTACTGGAGTAGCACGTTGGTTTGAAGTTATGCATCATGTCTGATATATTATGATTCCTGGTAAGGAACTGAAGAAAAGGCCTTTTCTCTTTAAGAGTAGCGACTTTTAACATTACAGACGAGAAATACTTCTATTCTTCTGAGTGCATGCACATTTCAAATGATGGCCACATATTTAGCATCAGATAAGACTAATAATTTTTGTTCTTTTGTGCACAGACATACATTTCAGATGGTCACATATTTCAGCATTAGCTTTGGTTTGTTACATATATGCAATATACATTCAGAGCAGCTTTGCCCCATTCTGTGATTAATTTATGGAATGTTTTTTTATCATGTTTTCATAATTTCACAGTAATGTATTGAACAAATGATGTCAGGGAAAAGATTGTTCATAGAAATTGTGTTTTTGGTTGTATAATTGCATGGATATTAATATGCTATCAGTTTTATATTGTTTTGAGAGCTTGATAGACAGAGACAAAATATTTTGATGTTTGAGCCCCTTGTAATCTTTATTCTATACTGGTATTGATGAAAAGTAATGTTTAGTTTATTCATAATACTTTACTTTCTTACATCACATTTTTTTAGTGATCTCTTTTCATCAGTGCAGGTTCCCCCTCTCAAAGATGAATATTATTTGTTCAAAATTTAATTTGAACTATGATTAAATATAAATGTTTTGTTTATTTTTGTTATTATTTTTAGGAGAGTAGAAAAAAATATAAATTTAATAAATTTTGTGAAAGTGCCAAAAGCATTGGTTATTTACTGCTTAATCTTTGAAAAAGCATCAATTTTTTTTTTTCTTTTTGTGAAAATAGTATCTTTAATGTTTTCTTTATATCATTATTGGTTAAAGTTAAAGTGTTCTGTTAGCAGCTCTTCAGTAATAATTTGAGCTGTTGTGTTCTAGTCAGCAAATATTATCTTGTCTGTTTATAATGTGGCCTTTAACTTCAAACTTTATATATTAGTTTTAAAAATGACATACAAGCAGGTGATTTTACAAAATGAAATAACATTGTTATGATGATTAATGCTATGAATGAGCAGTCTTTGAATATCATTTGTATTGCTGATTCCTTTCAATACATGGTAAACTGAAAACAAATCATTAAAATTGTCTTATTCATACAGTATCAGCTAAATAAAGAAAAACAAAAAAGAAAAGAAAAGAAAATCTACCATGTTCAAATGTGAAACTATTTTTCTACATGAAGTGTGAGTTATGTAAGAAGTGTAAATATTTTCATTGGTACTAAAAATGAAATCTGCAGATATACATATATATATATATATAAAAATCCATTACACATGTATGAAAAAAAAAAAAACATTTCTTTACACTTTACAATTAATTTGCAAGCTTACAGTATGTAAAATGAAATTAACCAAACACAAGCAAAAATGTATTATTATTTGTATCAGGTGCAGCTAATAGGTAAAATATAATTTGTCTGAGAATACTTTAACAGCTCTGATTTATGTAATGCTGACTCTACTTGTCCTACCATTGTATGTTGGATAGTTTCATCTTGTTAAATCTGTGAAAATGAAGGGAAGTTTACAAGTAAATACAAGTTTATCTAGTGTCTAGAGCATTATTTACCCTTTTCTTTCTCCACCGTTAGTAGAAAAAATAAGCTAAGGATAATATAATTTTTTCACAATAATGAAAAATTCTTATCTGTGTACACTTAGTGCAAGGTTTTTCTTATTTCCTTCTGCTTCCTTTCCTTTGTCTTCTATTCTTGTTTCGTGGGGGGGCTTAGGAGGCGGAGACTGGGACCCAATGCTGGGGAACTCCCCAACCTTGGGACTCGGCCGTCGACTCAACAAATTTTGCATGGTCTTTTTTTCCCCCCTCCTACTTTTTCCTTTCTGTCCCTTCACGAACTCCTTCTACTATCCACTTCCTAAGGTGTGAGAGCCGTGCTGAAAGGATGAAAGGCTGACTTTGTGCCAGTCCTGAACGGCCTGAGGGAGCCATGGGCACGGTATTCCCCTGCTTGTCTAGCCCTTACCCCTCAAGCGACCCTGAGGGGTGGACCGTTTCTCTCCCCAACATACTCCAGGCTTATCATGGCCAACAATGAATAACCATTAACCATTAACCATACCATTATTAGAGGCAATGAGGCTTGCCTCTTCATCAAATAGCTCCACCAATTCAAACTCGCCCGATTCCCTGACCCCAGGCTCTCCTTTGACCACGGCTCTGAACACTACAACTAATACCCCCTCCTCAATGCCGACTAGTACAGTATCCACCCTAATCAACACCCCAGGAGACATTTCTACTCCCAACATGCTCAACTTCAACAACTATACCCCCACAACCTTCTTCATCAACTACCCCATCCTCCCTTATTACTACCTTACAACCTTATTGTCCACCTCCCCATAACACTACCTCCCTCAACACTACTCCCTCTTCCACATGCCCCCGTCCTTCTACTACCCCCATCTCTACAAAATTCTTAAATAATCTATAGCCCAGCCAAATGGGACCGATTTTTCGTGATCCCTCCCACAACTTCTCACACTTTCTGCTTTGACAACCTATTTTCATTCCTTAAATGCATATACATCCTTCACTTGATCTAACCCCTATACATTCATTACCTTACCCAACCTTAACCCATTTACTCATCAATGCCTTTGCCCAACTTTGACAACTAATCACTAACTCAACCACCCTTCACTACCATTTACTATAGTGCTACATGACCTTAGATGTCTAGCACATTTATTTTGCTTTTAACCATTAACCATTAACCATTAACCATTACTTAATTTCCCTATTCAAGTTGAACAGTAACATTCTGTACTTCTCCACTAATGTTGAAAATTCTTCATATACTTTATGTATATATATGATTATTTTGAAATTGTAATGCTGATAAATTTAAGCATATACTTGTCAGGGATCACTCATTTCCATCTATTATAAACAGTAATACTCTCTGAGGAAATATTTGTTTGTAGGTTTCAATTTAACTATCAATGGTTAACTGTGGGTTAATATATTATGTGATTTACCTTCATTGTGCAGAAGGAATTCCCTCCCTACTGGAAAATTCAAGAAATTTAACTGACATGAAATAAAATGTTTTAGTTTTTTCTAAGTGTTCATTTGGTGAACATTTAAATTAGCTACAAATGTTTATGACTGGGTGTTTTTCTATTGGTTTGTAAGGTGAGATACATCAAATATTAACTGGTTTATGGGCATACCCTCAAAATACCTGAATGTGAGTTGCTATGATCATGTCAAATGCACAACTTAATTACTTATTTCGACTTTGGTGGCAGACACTAGTATCAGTTATTAATAATGTTCTTCATTATTTTAAAATTGTACGTCAGTGAAAACGATAAGTGGTTCTCTTTAATTATAATGCATGGGATCATTATAATGGAGTAGTTATGTACGCTCAAGGCAGACACTGTTCAAACAGTTGTGCATGAGTATGAGTGCGTATGCATGGAAGTGCACAAGTGTATGCGTGTGTGTGTGTATGTGTCCGTGTGTGTGTATGCAAGAGAAGCAATACACATGCGTCTAAACTTATATACAGGCATGTATGTGGGCATATTTATGCAGGGGATGTGTACAAAATAGAATTAGTGGAACTAACAAAAAAATATGAATAAAAAGGGAGATGTACGGAAATTCAATACTCAAATAATAAATGAGACGTGATCTCAGCTACCAGAATGAAAACAGCTATAAGAGACTCGGAATAGGGAGAAATCAAATGTAAGCAATAAAGAAACCAGGCGGAGAAGTGACATATATTAAGAATGAAATGATAGGAGTAGTGGAAGACTTTTACAAGGATCTATATAACTCAAATGAACAGGCACGGATAGAAGCGAACGCGGTACTAGAGGAGTACCTTGCATCACAACAGAAAAAATAAAAAGAGCGCTCTAAGGCATGAAGAGAGGGAAAACACCAGGTAAAGAAGGAATTAGTATGGACCTTATAATAGATGCAGGAGAAATTACAACAGTGAAACTAGCCAATCTTTTTAACAAATGCCTTCTCAACGGAAAAACTCCAAAAGCCTGGAAAAATGCAACAATTATTTTTATACATGAAGGGTATAGCAAGGATCTAAAAAAAAAAATACCGACCAATAAGCCTCCTTTCAGTTACTGACAAACTGTTCACAAAAGTCATCAGAACTCGCATCTCTGATTTTAACCAGCCTAGAGAACAAACAGGCTTCCAAGGTGGATTCTTGATAACAGACAACATCCACACGCTCACCCTAAGGAGAGGAGAGGAGAGGCGAGGAGAGGAGAGGAGAGGCGAGGAGAGGCGAGGAGAGGAGAGGAGAGGAGAGGAGAGGAGAGGAGAGGAGAGGAGAGGAGAGGAGAGGAGAGAGGAGAGAGGAGAGAGGAGAGAGGAGAGAGGAGAGGAGAGAGGAGAGAGGAGAGAGGAGAGAGGAGAGAGGAGAGAGGAGAGAGGAGAGGAGAGAGGAGAGAGGAGAGAGGAGAGAGGAGAGAGGAGAGAGGAGAGAGGAGAGAGGAGAGAGGAGAGAGGAGAGAGGAGAGAGGAGAGAGGAGAGAGGAGAGAGGAGAGAGGAGAGAGGAGAGAGGAGAGGGAGAGGGAGAGGAGAGGGAGAGGAGAGGGAGAGGGAGAGGAGGGGGAGGAGAGAGAGAGAGAGAAGCTATTCGAAGACAAGGGGTAGAGGAGGTATATTGTAAAATATTGGAAGATATATGCGAAGACAGGAAAGCAACCATCAAGCTCCACACAGAAAAAGATAAAATACCAATTAAAAAAGGGTCTTACACAGGGCGAAACCATCTCACCTAAACTGTTTACATCTTGCCTTGAGGAAATAAACAAGAAGTTGAAATGGAACAGAAAGGATATCAACATAGGAGATGAATACCTAAACAATCTAAGATTTGTAGATTATATTATTCTCTTCAGTGAATTTGCAAATGAAATGCAGCAACTAATAAACAATCTGAATAGGGAAAGTGAAAGTCGAACTTAGGATGAACAAAAAAGAAAAAAAAAAAAAAAAAGACTAAGATCATGTGCAACAGTAGAGCTCAATTCGAACGGATACATGTATAAGGCGAATCACTAGAGGTAATGGACAAGTATATATATATATATACCTAGGGAAACTCCTACATAGATATCTAGGGAAGAGGAGATTAAGCAACACAACAGTCTAGGCTAGAATGCCTTCGACAGACACAGAAGCATACAAAGGGGCTCCTTACCATTATGTTCGAAGAGAAAAGTCTTTAACCAATGTGTCCTCCCAGTTATGACTGATGGATCAGAAACATGGACTACAACCAAATTACTGGAGAGGGATGGAGAGGCTGATGCTAGGAATTAGACTAAGATATTGGATGAGGGTGATGTAGATCAGGGAACAGACAGATGTGGAAGACATAATTAGGTGCATAAAAAAAAGGCAATGGGCAGGTCATATATGCTGGAGACAAGACAACAGATGGACAAAGAAAGTAACAGACTGGGCTATGGATAACATAAGAAGGCCAAGGGCAAGATCAATGACAAGATGGCGTGAAGAAATAACGAAAATTGGGGGCTAAGACTGGAAACAAAATACACAAGATGGACAAAGTTGGAAAAGATTGGGAGAGGCCTGAATTAGAATTGAATTAGGATGATGATGATATACACATAAACATTTATACATGTGTATATATATACATATACATGTGTGTTTAAATATACACATATATATATATGTGTTTAAATATACACATATATATGTTTAAATATATATATATATATATATATATATATATATATATATGTATACATGTATGTATATATACATATATGTATATATATATATATATATAAATACATAAATACATAAATATATTTGTCTGTGTGTAAGTATGTGTGTGTATATGTGCATATATATATATATATATATATATATATATATATATATATATATATATGCTCATATATACACACACATATACACACACATACTTACACACAGACACATATATTTATGTATTT
>NC_061839.1:12952790-12957790 GCF_019202785.1 Penaeus chinensis
ATGTAAGCATTATATATGTTCACTACAAAATTACCATAACTGTAACTCAAGTAAATAAAATAATGCAGATTTGATGAACACAATGTACTTACATTAGTTGTGATGAATGGAAAAAAAATATTGGTTCATTCCTTGAAAAAAACAAACTATTTACAGTTATTTTTCACATCCACACAGTTGTAAATATGCTGTTGTACTTGGGCCAATCCTGTCGTTCTTGACATGAGGCTTTCCCCATCAGTAATGCTTGGCATCTTGGCCACCACAAAGGCTTTGAGCACATTCAAGTTTTGGCTGGTGAAAACCTTCTCCAGACCAGTTGATGTCCTAGAATGATAAAAAGATCCAAAAATTGTATCTAATTTTCTTAATTTCAACACAGTTTGTACCACTTAAAAATATGCTACTAAAGAAACCTATATTATAAGAAAAAGACAAATTTGTAAGTTATAAAATGCTTATAATTTAAATTTAATGTGTACAATGACTAATGTGTGAACTTCAACATAAATGTATGATGTCAACTGAATGATTCTTCATTAGTATGTGGTTACCTTTTCTGATCAACCAAACAGCTGTAAAGAAAAATCAAGTTATATATATGATACACTCAAATATAAACACACAAAAATATCATACCTTCAGCACATGGATATTGTGACATTGATTCCAAGGTTACCATTATCTGCAAACAACTGGGCAATGGATGTGTCAAAGACAAGACAGTCAGAGTTCATGATGGCTGACTGCACACCTTCGTGTATTGATCGTGGTGTGGCTTCCCAAGTTAGTCTTCGTCGAAGTCCATTTAACTCCAATCTATGAAAAACAATGACACATTTAGCATACATTTTTAATTCTAGCCCATACAAGTTGTATAAAAAAAAGTTGTTTCAGCAATACTATATAACTATTGTATATTTCTAATGAAGCATGGTAAAGATATTGGGCAGGACTGGAAGATAGCAAGATTAGTGGATGAGAAAGAGTGAAGAAAATTGAGAAATAAATGAAAACCATACAAGTATTCATACATGAAATTGCAGCCTATAGCAAAGTATACCTGTAGGCAAAGTTTTCAGCTTGCTTTCTTGATCCTATTAGTTGAACTATTGCAAAGAATTGTTGATGTCCATCATATTTTTCTTGCTTCTCCAAAACCAACATAAAGTGGTGACCAAAACAGCTTTGCATCATGACCCAATCTACAGCTCCAGGTAAATTGATATCTGTTGCTAAGAAAACTATATCCTCACCTGGAATAAACAAATACAATATATGGTATACCTCCAAATTCTAAAAAATATCATAAAGGTCTTTCTTAATACTTTCGCTTGCTCTGTCTGTTGGTTAGTCTACCATGTCTTCATCTATATTCATCAGTAATATCATATAACATTAGACACATCAATGTAAAGCTCATATAAATAAAAAATAAACATTCTGGTCATACCTATGAAGTTCTTGATTTGTGTAGAACAAATAAGCAATTAGTTTTTTAAAAATCTAATGTATACACATTTATCCACAATCAATCAATCAATCAATCAATCAATCTCTGTGAGTGAGTGTGAGTGAGTGAGTGAGTGAGTGAGTGAGTAAGTGAGTGAGTGAGTGAGTGAGTGAGTGAGTGAGTGAGTGGGTGAGTGAGTGTGTATGTGTGTATGTGTATGTGTATGTGCATGTGTGCGTGTGTGTGCCTGTGTGTGCGCGTGTGTGAGTGTGCTTGTGCGCACGCGCAAGGAGCAAGTCACTAGGTTGGTCACTGATTAACTGGGCAGTAGGTTTTGAGGGGATTAGTATCTTTTGTTGTATGGGAAGCACATACATTTTTTTCTCAAACACAAATGATAATCATAGGATAACTAGAGTAGGGTATCATATAGTGAGAGAGAGTATTATAAGGTAAACAGAAAGTATACATACACTAGTAATCTTTCATCTTCATTTACCCATTCATTAATAAATAACCACCATAACTTTAGTATTTTATAATAATCACACACACACACACACACACACACACACACACACACACACACACGTGCACACACAAACAAACACGTGCACACACAAACAAACACGTGCACACACAAACAAACACGTGCACACACAAACAAACACGTGCACACACACACACACACACACACACACACATGTGCACACACACACAAACACGCACGCACACACACACACACACACACACACACACACACACACACACACACACACACACACACACACACACACATGTGCACACACACACACACACACACACACACACACGTGCACACACACACACGTGCACACACACACACGTGCACACACACACACGTGCACACACACACACACACGTGCACACACACACACGTGCACACACACACACACACACACACACACACACACACACACACACACACGTGCACACACACACACACACACACACACACACACACACACACACACACACACACACACACACACGTGCACACACACACACACGTGCACACACACACACACACACGTGCACACACACACACACACACACACACACACACACACACACACACACACACGTGCACACACACACACACACACACACACACACACACACACACACACACACACACACACACACACACACATTTGCACACACACACACATTTGCACACACACACACATTTGCACACACACACACACACATTTGCACACACACACACACACATTTGCACACACACACACACATTTGCACACACACACATTTGCACACACACACACATTTGCACACACACACACTCACATACACGTCAAATAATATGGAAGAAATTTTACCAACAGAGTAATTATAAAATATATGGTGGTTAACCTGCACACACGACTTAACTGGGGTACAAATATCATAAAAAATAATTAATATTAGATATGGAAACTAAAATACACACCTTGTAGAGTTGTGATACTTTTGTGGACGCTCATGAGGTGTGGCATAACTTGTTCCAAAGATCCCTGCCATTTACAGGATGCTCCAGGACATGGACACATGTATGGACGGAACTCACATGTATCCTCATGTTCTGTTTTGTCTGTGTGAAGGAGGGTTGCTGAGCAGCCTGACGAGGAATACTTACAAGGAAACATGACTGTGGATGCCACCTTCTCCATGGCTAGATTTCTGATATTGCCTGTAGAAATGAAATGATTTTACAAGTAGATTTAGACAAAAAAAAAAATCTATATCAAAATCTCCTTTTTATATTAATCACAATCATCAATAACTGGATCTTTTTGTTCTCGTACATAGTTGTTTGAACTTACCTAGTGGTCCTCTACAGGTTGGACAGCATGTCAATTTTGGGCGGCAGTTGGCACAGACAAGGTGACCACTCTGGCATTGTAATATTGGTGGTAATACATAATCAAAACACACTGGGCATTCAAATAGGCTAGCTAAGTCTGTATTGCCTCCTGGAGGTACACCAGACTGACTGGGTGACTGAGGGGGTACCACCCGGCCACTCTTGCTGGCAAATGCACTCATTGTTATTTTCTGAAAGAGGGGGGAAAAAATATATAAATAAATAAATAATAATGATAACTATTATCCTGTTGATCTGATATATTAGTACTATGTTCTAAGCCATATATTATTTGAAAATATACTAGGACATGAATCATTCAAGAAAATCTTTAAATTGATGCTCATAGATACAGTGCATGGATAAAAGTAATATACAGGAAATAGATTTTCTTCTTTTTTTGTAATGAAAACTGTATCATAATGGTATGCATAGGGCTTAAAATCCTTACCTATTTCAAGCACTGTAGGTAATCATTACCTGGACATAAAAATAACCTACATAAAAAACAAAAAGAAAAAAATACAAAATTATGTTGACAAACATTTTTCTAAAACATGGTCCCTGCTGATATTATCTGGTATAAAACAGATATCAAACTATAAAACAAAAAGAAAATCTTGGTTCATGTGTCTATGGGTAATAAATAAATAAAGTCTATATAAATTCAGAACTAGTTATCTAGTAATTGTCAAACAAGAAAGCTATATAAAGGATTACCTGATCTGTTATTGTAGACACCCTATCATATAACATCTTTAGTCAATTTCTGTGTTTCTTCATGAATTTGAGGCTTCCTGTTTATATTACATGTGTGTGGAATGCCTCCTGGACATACAGTAACAATAATTTTCATTTGACTAATTTCTGTCTTGATTTTTGGCTACAGGGGATATATAATACTAGAATGGGTAAATATTCAGAATACTTTCTTTATCAATCATGTTCGTAACAAAAAAATCCTGGGCCATATCTCGCCATGTTCGCCCCACATGTAGTCGTGTGCTCTAGCTTGCCGCAAATACGTGGAGAATTCTTTGCTGTCCAGGGCAGGGGAGCGAGGTGGTTTCATTCAACAATTTAGTGAGTTATCTATATTGTGGTCTTATAATATTGTTATTTTCCCTGCAATTTCTCAGGTACTTTTCATGCCCTCCCCTACTATAGCGGCCAGGATTGTGGTTGCAGTCGTACTCTGTCAGTGTGATAGGGTCATCTGCATTTTCGTGCAGAAAGCTACCCCCCCCTTGCTAGGAATATATAGAAGGTAGGAAAGGTTAGGCTTGCATTTTTGGGTTCGCATGATACCCTGGTTTTGGGACTACGGAGAGTGCATATTTATTTATAATAACACTATAATAAGGTAAAGATTAATAAAAATATTAATAGCAGTCATGATTATCGCATTAGAAAAAATAAAACTACTTCCTAAAAACTCAAGGAATGGAGAAATCGGGTCAGATTATGTAGGGTCTACTAATTGACCCCTTGCCTTGTCTTCAAATCCACTGAATTTCTGATTACATGTCCTGTTTATCTTGCGCTGTATACATTTCCAAATCTGAAGTCAAATTAAAACTTTAGAATTCCATATATATTCATATCGGTAATTGTCCTCAACAGGACAACATAAAAATATAAAGG
>NC_061839.1:12980290-12985290 GCF_019202785.1 Penaeus chinensis
CCGGTAAACAATGTTGCTCAAGATATGCACCAGCCCGGGCTAGAAAACAGTTTATGGTTTGTTCCCCTCTAATCCAAACTGCAAAACAATAAATCTTGTGACGATATGCTAATCAATAACGCACATACTTAAGAGTTTTAGTATTATGAAATTTATTCTCATTTGTAGACAGATTTATATATTCTTCAAAAGTAAGCAACTGCCTCGAAAAATTACTTTGGGAAAATGATTGCAGCAAATTTTGTTTACGTTTTACAGGAGTGCGATCAAAGATAGAGATTTTTAGACGCATTCAGAGCAAACCTGTTTGATTTAATCTACTTGGGAACATGTTCATTAACACGTTCTATTGATTCAGGTAATCACTTACTTGCATACAGGTAAGAGAGTACGTCCAATGATAAACCATGTGGTACTCTACTCACCATGAATTTTGGAGAAAGAACTTTGCTTAAAGTATCCATGGATTATTTATATTTGATGAAATGATGTTAAGGCACTCTCCATGGAAGTAATTAGTGTTAAATCAAATACAGCGTCCCAGAGCTGTATTTTGCATCTGGAAACGAAGCAGGAAAGCCTTTGTATAAGCAATTTGTCATTTCTTATCCATTCAAAGTATCAAATTCTCTTATAAACTGTGTTTCAAGTGGACAGTTATTCTATAAATAAGATCAAAGCGTTTGGCTTACGAAGTGCGTTGTTTTCAATTTCTCTGAATTACCTTCTATTCGTAAGTACACTGTCTTCACCTCTATTAGTTAACACACACACACACACACACACACACACACACACACACACACACACACACACACACACACACACACACACACACACACCATCTCTACTGTTAACACTCTCATACGTATACACAAGCTGTGCATGAAAGAAAGAGAGAGAGGTGGATAAGAACAAAAATAAATAATAATTCTAAAAAAGGTTGAAGACCTCTTTTATTCGGATGTTCCCTAACTTCATTTTAATGGTTAATATAAAGTTGCTCCAGCTTATCATCACTTATTAAGGTTACTAGCTTTAGTTTCACATTTGATGTCGGTTGCCGAGCTCTCACCACTTTGTCAAAAGGCGCGCTGACCCTGCCCATCCAGCTCCTTCAGCCTGTCCCTGGGAGGTTGGGTTCTCAATCATGCTGGCACCGCAAATACCGGCCTGTAATCGGTGTCGCCATTAGGTGTTTCCTCTCTTGCGTTGTCCCTTGCTTTGATAGACTTTTTCCTGTGGAAAAATTTCAGTCCTAAGTAGACTTAGTATGATATTCAACAGGTATGTAGATATCACAGTTTTCACGGTTTTTCAATAAATCTGGGTCTTCCTATTTTTTGCTTTAATTTTGCGAAAGGTTCACCATTACCAAAATGTAGTGCGGGGGAGTCTTTGGAGGTCCTAAAGCAATAAAAAGTAAGAACCAATGAGCTAGTCCTTTTTTATCCTATTTATTATTATTATTATTATTATTATCATTTCAGGTTTAGTGGTGTAATTCTTGATTTGCCGCAACAACAATATTACATTATACGCCCGTAACAAAATAAAAGTATACCTACTATAACAGTCATTCTTAACATTACTGTATACGTGTTTTTATGCTTTAATGCACGGATTACCCTGGCTTTCATCCACGTGGCATGCTTCGTCGACTTGCCAGCTCACTGTATATATTCAAGCCATGTCTTATCTTATATGATCTGTAGATGTTTTTTAATAAAAAAAAATATTACTGGTGCAGTTACTGTTCTCTTGCCTCTGGGAATAGGTTCTGTTAATAGTAATTTTAGTTCTCATCTCTCCAGAGGGTAACAGGTCATCTTAACAATTCGAAAAGGAATACGTTAAAGTTGATTGCTTAGAGTTGAGTCTCCCGTTCAAGAAAGTGCAAGTTCAAAACAACAGCTCCTTGGATCATGCTGGTCCACTGCGGAGTAGCTGTGATCGCAAGCTTTTGATCACAGTCATCAACAATTAAGCATTAATCTATATACATATGTATATGGATACATACATATATGCATACATACATACATACATATATTTATATATATATGTACACATTAATATGTATATATATACAAACATATATTACACACACACACACACATATATATATATATATATATATATATATATATATACATATATATACACACACATATATATATATAGATAGATAGGTAGACAGATAGATAGACAGATATAAAAAAAAACGTTATTATATATATATATTATTATATATGCATATAGATAGACAGATAGATAGAGATATATAAGAAACGTTATTATATATATATATTAAACGCCAAGAGTTGTTATGAGCGAGTGTTGACTAGCCGAAAAACTCCTCTTGATTCTTATTTACGCTTCAGTGAGTAGCCTTGCAGTGTTTACCTGTCTATACTGACGGACATAAAAACTTTGGGATTTCAGCGAAAGATCAGAGGACACTAAGCCGTAGACAGGTTTACAGATTGTCAGGCAGAGCGACCTATATTCCTGTGAACTCGCAGTGAGACAAAAGTCGACTACCACTCACGATAATTGTCGTCCGTCCAATTAGCATTGGCTACTAACTCGAGAATAATGTTTGTAAACTAGATGCTGTAAAATGCGCAAGCATAATTGTGCTTCGCAAGAATGTAATACCCTAAACTGATAGTGCTACATGATTTTTTTGTTTTATTTATAGGAGGATTCTAACATAAATTTATTCCTGCACAAATCATTTCTCACCACAAGGCGAGGAAAGTAGTTACACTAGACTCTATGAACTTGTATGGTTTTCAGTTACAAACAAAAATAATACGTTAGACTCAAAAGGAATATATGATGGTTTCTCGCCTGGCTTGATTTTCATAAACCAAATGGTTGGTTACACGTTCAATATAAATGAAGATATACTCTTTGGGTGTCCCCACACCATTAATTTTACGAAATCATGCAGATGTCAAGAAGATCGAATCAGGTATATCGATCACAGTAAGAAACGGAAATATAAGACAGACACTGATAAAATCTGTGAAGACACAAATTACCATTGGAAATCGATACTGTGCAACAAATTCTCGTCTTAGATATATGTTTTATCAGTAAAATGATTCATAATTAATCCATGGAGTAATATATGCAGGGAAGCTTAGGACTGCCGGAAATCGATATTGTGCAACAAATTCCAACTAATCAAAAGTAGAAGAAGTTTATTCTTGGAATACTATCTAAAAAAAAAAGTTCATTGGCTAATTTAGGAGTAGAATTACTCAGAAAAAAGGGACCAAATTTATTGAAATATGCTACTTATAATAATTGGCTATTGTATATATATTTTGTTTTCTTATAATAAGCTTCTGGCATATAATTAATGATTTCTTATGTGATATTCAGCGCATTTTGAACACATGCAAATAATACATTTTGATAACAGTCAACGCTAGATTTTGAATAATGAAAAAAACAAAAACTGAAGGAAAGTGGATCGTGACATAGACAGCCGGGGTAGATACCAATTTGAACACCATTCACAAAAAGCAGTTTAACCATCTTAAACCCCGACAGAGAGACTAGAAGACTTATTTTCACTTGGAGACTTCGCCTTAGCATTTGTTCTTCACTGACAAAAGTGAGAGCGCCACTTGGCCTCCAGAAGCTGATTAAAAGTATAAAACTATGTGTCTCTTCCATTGCCTCCTCTTTTACAACTTATCCTTTTTACCGTCTCTTAGTCAGATTCACATTTATTCTACAAGATTCACTTCACCTTTACATTTCCTCCTCTAGCCCTTGCCTGTTAAAGAAAGAAAGAACGGTGATTAAGATGATGATGGTGATCATGATCATGATAACTAATGATGATGATGATAACTAATGATAATGATGATGATTATAATGGTGATGATATTGATAATTATGATAATGGTATTGATGATGATAAAAATGAAAATGATCATGATGACAATAATGATAATGACGATGATAATAATAATGAAATTATAATTAATAATAAAAATAATGATAACAATAACAACAATAAGGATAATAATAATTAAATTAAATCACTGAGACAATATATCAAAATAATAATAGTCTGATAAAAAAACCTCGTGTTAGGGTTTTAGTGTGTTCTAGTCCTGTACCATTATGATCGTTTGCATATCGCTATTTGCATTGCGTATATTTATATATGCAATTTTTACCCATTTTCATTTTTTACCCTTCATTCGTTATTTACTCCACTTACCATATACATTACTGTCTGTATGTTCTTCAATATACTTTATTTTCACCAATGAAAGATTTTAATGCTTCTGCTGCATAAGCTATGATGTTTTTAATTACGACTTTTTGAATTTTACCTCACGATGTGACATAACGATCACTGTTATTAAAGTATCATCGTATTACGCATTCGGTTATTATATTGAAATCAGTTTATTGCGGAACAAAATCAGATGCATGAAAATAGTTGGATAAGATAATCAGTTTCGTCATGATTATATGACTGTCCTTGATATTTTTGATAAATGTAAGTTTCTTCCTAAAATGAACATGGAGTTGCAGTCCGTTAGGCGCCTCATAAAACACATACTTGACTGTCCTCAAGCCTACTAAAACTCAACCAGAATTAAGTTGTCTTTACTCTAGCTGCATAATCTACAGAATGAGCTTGATTGTGATGGCCATCACGTATTATCTAATTTATTCAGCATTATGCTTTCTTCAGAAAAAAAAAACTGTTCCTATTCCTCAACAAACAATAACAAAGAATAAATCTGAAACACTGAATAGCAAATATAAAAGATTAAAAATCCATCCCTTCTCAGTTTCCGTGAGCAGCCAGGTGCACTCGATCATATCAGTCACCACAATAATAAAGCAAATAATGAAAGAGTATGTAAATGACAGAGGGATCTTTTCATCCATCATCTTTAGAGTTAAGATTTCCATTCTGCTTTGCACCTCCCGGCCGCGCAAGGGAGTGTCGGGGCGGC
>NC_061839.1:12990290-12995290 GCF_019202785.1 Penaeus chinensis
ACCTACATGAACATACTTGACCCACTAAGCAGGGTGTCTAGTTCCACCTATTGAATAATTTCACGAACTTGTCATAAGGCTGGACACTGGCCACAACAAGCGAACTCTCTCTGTCACTCTTGTAACGATCTCAAAATCTCCATCTTCTTTACGGTCATGCTACGCGAAGGGGAACTCGTACATTTAATGGAAAATCCCATAACATATCAAAACAAGGTGTTACCGAGGACCAGATGGACCACGTATCGTCACGCAGGCTATCGTGGGCGTCGGGGAACCTGAACTCTGACGTATGTGGGCGAGCGCTCAGACTAGAGGCTTTATAGACGTTTAAAAGTTAACGGCTAGCCTAGTAATCTCGGTTTGATGGTGAGGCTCTCCTGCCATTGTGCTTAATCACCTGTGTTAGTTTGTGGAAAATGGGACAGGAAGATGAAGGTGTGGGCACGGGTCGGACTGGCTTGGAAAGTATTAGTAGTGCGAGAGAAATGTTCAAGAGACTGATAATCAAAATCTTGGTATTGCTGGATATGAGGGATTTACTTAAGCGGAGGAGAGGGGGAGAGAGGGAGAGAAGGAGAGAAGGAGAGAAGGAGAGAAGGAGAGAAGGAGAGAGGAGAGAGGGAGAGAGGGAGAGAAGGAGAGAAGGAGAGAGAGTGAGAGAAAGAGAGAGAGTGAGAGAAAGAGAGAGAGTGAGAGAAAGAGAGAGAGAGAGAGAAGAGAGAGAGACGAAGAGAGAGAGAGACGAAGAGAGAGAGAGAGACGAAGAGAGAGAGAGAGAGAGAGAGAGAGAGAGAGAGAGAGAGAGAGAGAGAGAGAGAGAGAGAGAGAGAGAGAGAGAGAGAGAGAGAGAGAGGGAAAGGCAGAAGGAGAGGGAGAGAAAGAGCGAGCGAGCGAGCGAGCGAGCAAGCAAGCAAACGAGAGCGAGAGAGAACGAGATCGAGAGCTAGTCAGGGAGTCAGAGAAACAAAGAAACAAACGGGGAAGGAACGAAGCTGACGTATTTGTTTTACAGTTTTTAATGATGATTATGATCTTTATTAGGGACTCTATGATGTTGATAATTTTGATAGCGATAGGTATCATATTAATCCTAATAATATCGGCAGTAAAAGCAATAGCGTTGCAGTACGAATGATAATGGTCATAATGATAATAATGATAGTGGTTGTGATGATAATGATAGTGATAATGATAATGATAGTGGAAATGGTGATAATAATAGTGATAATGATAATGATAGTGATTATGATAATGAAAATGATAGTGATTATGATAATGATAGTGATTATGATAATGATAATGACAATGATAATGATAATGGTAATATTGGTACTAATAATACTAATGATAAAAACCATAATAATAATGATGATGATGATCATTATAATAACGATGATGATGATGATGATTATTATGATTATGATAATAATAATGATTATCATTATTATTGTTGTTATTATTGTTATGATAAAAAATAATAGTGATGATAGTAGCAATAATAATTCTAATAATAACATCGATAACAGTGATGATAATAAACATAATTGATAATAATACACATTATTACCCATGTTATTACTAGAAGTGATAACGATAGTAATAATTACGATGATGGTGTGCAATGGTAGTGAAAATGATAACGGTAACAACAAAAACAACAAAAACAACGACAACAACAAGAGTAATAGCAATAAGCATAACTAAAATAGTAAGTACGTTAATGATATTAATGATAATGATAATAATGGCAATGCTAACGATACTAATGATAATAATAATGGTAATGAGTGTAACGATGATGATGATAATGACGACGACAATGATGGTGATGACGGCAATGATGATATAATGGTGAGACTAATTCTAATAATGGTGTTAAAGGCGGTGACAATAATAATGATGATAATAACAACAATAACAATGATAATGGTGATAATAACAGTAAGTATCATTATAAGAATTATATCAATAGAGAAACTAGAAGTATATACAAGCTAACGTAAACAGAATAAGCATATCTAGGTAAAGTATTATTTTGGCCGCGCGTTTCACACAAGTGCAACTGCGTGGGCGCGTTTGGAGGTAGTTGGGTGAAAGTCTGTTGTCGAAGCAGAGGTGGCGTTGTACGAGGCCTCTGTCATGCTCATTGTTGACATGCAGCTTAGGTCATGCACGAGTGTACCTGCTAGATATACACGGAATGCTCAGAATTCTCGTTTTGGAGACGATAATACTGACGTGTGTTTTTTTTTTCTTCATTTTTTCTTGTACTTTTATAGGCATGTCTCTCTCCTTTGTGACTAAGGGATTTCCAAGGAGTAATCAGTAAGAGACCCCTGCTAGCCGCGTTACCTTATGAGGGGGCACTAACGGTATTTCCGGGTAACGATATCGGAACGAGAGGGAGGTGGGGGAGGTAGACGAGTAGATAGGAAAGTGGGGGGGGAGAGGAAAGGGGGAGGGAGGGAAGGGGAAGGGAGGAAGGGAGGGAGGGAGGAAGGGAGGGATGGGAGGGAAGGGAGGGAGGTAGTGATGGGGGAACGAGGGAAGAAAAGACGGAGGGAGGGAGGGGGAAGGGAGAGTAAAGGAGGGGGAAGGGGACGGGAAGCAGGGAGGGGGAAAGGATGGAAGTAGGGGGAAAGGAAGGAGGGAGGGAAAAAAGGAAAGAGGGAGGGAAGGAGGAAGGGAGGCAGTGAGAGGGGGAAAGAGGGAAGAAAGGACGGAGGAAAAGAGGGAGGGAGGAATGGAGGGAGGGAGGAACGGAGGGAGGGAGGGAGGGATGGCGATAGTGGCTCTCCCGTCGCCCGTATATGGCACGGAGAGAAGTTCGTTTGCCCTGGGGACATGTTTGATGCTGACTGTGTAAACGCAGCCCTGCTTCGCCCCCTCCCCCCTCTTGCCGCACGACCCCCTCCTCCCGCCATCGCCGCTACCGTTCTGGCATCGCTTGTGTCGGCTTCGCAGTCGGGCGGCGGCGCATCGCATCAACAAAGCACTTAGGGGCGCTTAGATGACTCAGCGTAATAAATCAAGTGCTTAGAATGGACGATTGGAGTGTAACTTACAGCTCTTATAATGTGCAGGAGAAGTTTTGTTCTGACTTCCTTTTGTTTATTCATACCTGTGAAAGAACGTTTCTTCGTATTGTTTTATTTACTATTGTCCTGCCGTCCTCTCTCTCTCTCTCTCTCTCTCTCTCTCTCTCTCTCTCTCTCTCTCTCTCTCTCTCTCTCTCTCTCTCTCTCTCTCTTTCTCTCTCTCTCTCTCTCTCTCTCATTCTCTCTCTCTCTCTCTCTCCCTCTCCCTCTCCCTCTCCCTCTCCCTCTCCCTCTCCCTCTCCCTCTCCCTCTCCCTCTCCCTCTCCCTCCCCTACCTCTTCCTCTCCCTCCCCCTACCTCTTCCTCTCCCTCCCCCTACCTCTTCCTCTCCCTTCCCCTACCTCTTCCTCTCTCTCCCTCTCTCCCCCTCTCTCCCTCTCACTCCCTCTCCCTCCCTCTCCCTCCCTCCCTCCCTCCCTCCCTCTTCTCTCTCTCTCTCTCTCTCTCCCTCTCTCTCTCTCTCTCTCTCTCTCTCTCTCTCTCTCTCTCTCTCTCTCTCTCTCTCTCTCTCCTCCCTCCCTCCCTCCCTCCCTCCCTCCCTCTCTCCCTCCCTCTCCCCCTCCTTCTCTCCCTCTCCCCCTCCTTCTCTCCCTCTCCCTCTCCCTCTCCCTCTCTCTCTCTATCTATCTGTTTATCAGTCTGTCTACCTATCTACCTATCAGTCTATCTACCTCTCACCCTCCTTCCTTCAACATCATGTTGAAGGAAGGAGGGTGAGAGGTAGATGGACTAATGGACTCTTCATCCCTCCCTCTCCTTCCCACTCCTTCACTCCAACCCTCTCCTTCGCCAACGCAACCGTCTTCCGGCCTTCCCTGGCCTCACCTTCACAAACCGGGACCGTTCGGCGGGTGAAGGTCGGGCAGCATCGGGCTTGACCCCTACCCCCTTTCCCTGCCATATCTGTCGCTGCAGGATAAGATATACGATGGAGTCCTTATCTGGGTACCTCCTTGTCCCGCGTCCTGCACGTGCGCTCAAGGGCTTCGCAGAATGACGACCGTGAGTGGTGCCATGCTATGTCTTTCCGAGGGCTTTCGAAGACAGAGAAAGTTTCGTCGGGAGTTATGCTACCAGAATAGGAACTAAGAAGACTCGTTAATGATGCCATTGGCCATTTTGTCCTGTTTAATTTCTTTTCTCTACGGTGTGTATTTCAAGGATACTATTTCAAGGAAAATTATTTTGAACAGTATAAAAAGAACTTGTTTTTTATGAGCAAATGATAGAGAATATTATAGAGGGATAGGATAGACACAGGAGCGACGAGGAAGAAGAATGAAAAAGTAAAGAGGGCAAGGAAAGAGAGAGTGAATAAATGAGTGAGCGAGTGGGGGACGGAGGGAGAGACGCTAAGAGGCAAGGAAGGATGAAGGGAAGGAGAGAGGGAGGGATTGAGGAAGGAAAGAAAGGAGAGAGAAAACGGGTGAAGGGGGGGGAGAGAGGAAAGGAGAGAAGGACAGAGAGAGGAGAGAGGAAAGGAGAGAAGGACAGAGAGAGGAGAGGAGGAAAGGAAAGGAGAAAGACAGGAAAGGAGGGAAGAAGGGAGAGAGGGAAGGGGAGAAAAAGGGAAGGAGGGAAGGAAAAAGAGAGAAAAGAGGGGGAGGAGGAAGAGAGAAAAAGAGGGAAGGAGAGAGGGAGGAAAGGAGGGAAGGAGGGAGAAAGGAAAAGAGGGAAGGAGGGAGTAAGGAAAGGAGGGAAGGAGGGAGTAAGGAAAGGAGGTGAGTAGGACGAGAAGAAGGGAGGAAGGGAGAGATGAAGAGAGAGAAAAGAGAAAGGGGGAAAAAGAGGGAGAGAGGAAAAGAGGAAAGGAAGAGAAGAGAGAAGAGAGAGAGAAGAGAGAAGTGAGAAGTGAGAAGTGAGAAGAGAAAAGAGAAAAGAGAAAAGAGAATAAGCCCC
>NC_061839.1:13000290-13002790 GCF_019202785.1 Penaeus chinensis
ACTTTTTACAACGTATGCTTCTACTCAAGTCCTCCAGGCAGTATCCTCAATCAGGCGGCATTCACCTCATGCCGAGAACTTTCTCACCCTACATGGCTGGCACTTCCTCGTGTGACCCTTACTTAAAGGTTGTTCTACAATTCAGCAGAGCTCACACTCACAAGAATGCAGGCAGTCAGTGTGCCGCTTACATTCAGCTCCTGCCACACGGTCGCCAACGAGCATGAACTTAATCCCTTGAGGAAAAAATGTGCATTGCATGTCTACGTCAGGATTATTTTTGATTTTCTGTCTTTAAGATACAAAAAACTTGTCGGTACTACAAGGCCATGGGGTGGAAATGACATCAGTGCCTGTACGTCACAACAATGTTTTGGCATCCAGCAAGGTTACGTCGCATCAAATCCCTTCACCCGATGTCTCCCCTGACCGCATTCATCTCCTCTCGGGTCTAGAGGTACCATGCCCTCTCTCTCTCTCTCTCTCTCTCTCTCTCTCTCTCTCTCTCTCTCTCTCTCTCTCTCTCTCTCTCTCTCTCTCTCTCTCTCTCTCCTCCCTCCCTCCCTCCCTCCCTCCCTCCCTCCCTCCCTCCCCGTTGCAGTTTTGTTTAAAGCATCAGAGCGAGTAATGCCAAAAGAAGGCTACTTTCTAAAGAACTGATGGTACGGATGAGGCCTATGAATAAGATCACTATAATTGTAATTACCTGACGAAACTTATTTTTTTGTGTTTAATTGATCCAGTACTTAAACACCATTACCTGCATCCTCTACTATATTTCACCAGGAAAAGTTTTGTCGCTTCCGTCATTATCGCTAATTATGCTTAGCGAGAAGACCTGATCCATGAGCTACCGGTGACAATGACCTCGGGTGTAGGCCTACCTGTCCTGGCGAATCCCCGTCCGACACCATTATCTCCTTCCACCCCCAACCTTTCCTGGCTAGACACCCGTGTTCCGGGACGCGATAACATCTTTCTATATGCCAGCTGATATGTAAATAACGCGTAGATAAGCCGAGATAAGAGCCCGTTAAGGAGACATGTTGGCCGACGGGGCTGGCGCCGGCCCAAGGTCCTCTCCCGCAGAACCCGAGGAGGGAGGAGTCTTCTCTCTCCTCGCCGTATGTAAATTAACACGTTAGATCATAACGCGGCTCTTAGTGACGCTCTCTAATTATCATATTTGCTTAGCATTGTTTCGGCCGTACGAGAGGTTGAAGGGTTAAAGGCCCAGCGATATTGTGTGACGCGTATCATTATTGCTCGAGGTTTCATATAAAGAAGGGACAAAAAAACGGACTTAAAACACGAGAGTTACGCTTTATTGCTAAAGTAGAGATTAAAGGCAGTCGAAAAGACGGGGCGACGCGAGGCCCTCTGTGTGTGTGTGAAGCGGAATTAGTCAGCGGCTTCGTAAAGTTGTAAATACCAAAGAAGGCGGGTGACTAAAAGCTGAGAACCAAGACTAGGGCAGGCCTCAGTCGACATTCGAAAGATAATATGTAAATCATCAAGATACTGTAATAATGTTCGTGAAGCAGTGAATTTGTGGTGGAAGCTTGCGTATGGTTGTGGTATGATGGTTGTGGCACTAATTTGGGGAATGAGAGGAGATATCTAGAGATTGATTGATTACATGATCTCGAGAGTCGGGAGTATATTTAAAATGGGGATATTCGATTTCGCACACACACGCACGCACGCACGCACGCACACACACACACACACACACACACAACACACACACACACACACACACACACACACACAACACACACACACAATACCTACGATATATATATATATATATATATATATATATATATATATATATATATATATATATATATATATATATATATATATATATATATATATATATATATATATATATATATATATATATATATATATATATATATATATATATATATATATATATATATATATATATATATATATATATATATATATATATATATATATATATATATATATATATATATATATATATATATATATATATATATATATATATATATATATATATATATATATATATATATATATATATATATATATATATATATATATATATATATATATATATATATATATATATATATATATATATATATATATATATATATATATATATATATATATATATATATATATATATATATATATATATATATATATATATATATATATATATATATATATATATATATATATATATATATATATATATATATATATATATATATATATATATATATATATATATATATATATATATATATATATATATATATATATATATATATATATATATATATATATATATATATATATATATATATATATATATATATATATATATATATATATATATATATATATATATATATATATATATATATATATATATATATATATATATATATATATATATATATATATATATATATATATATATATATATATATATATA
>NC_061839.1:13020290-13025290 GCF_019202785.1 Penaeus chinensis
CTGTCTGTCTGTCTGTCAGTCAGTCATCTTTTTTTACTCTCTCTTTCAGTATGTCTATATGTGTTTGTTTATCTGTATGTCTGTTTATCTGTCTGCAAGTTTGTCTGTCTGTCTTTCTCTATCCTCACTCACACACGCACACGCACACGCACAAACACACGCACGCACGCACGCACGCACACACACACACACACACACACACACACACACACACACACACACACACACACACACACACACACACACGCGCGCGCGCGCGCGCGCACACACACACATATATACTCTACTGGCATTGATTACGCCCTGTTTCTCGAAGGTTCCAGAACATCCTATTTTAAGTTTGAGTTCCCGGTGTTGTGATTGGCAGCGTGAGCGATGGGCCGATCAGAAACACTCGTGGAAGAACTCATTTAAATTTCTACCTCCCGGATCTCGATATGCTTTTGTTCGTCTTTGCTTGTTGTCTTTCATATCTTTATTTACTTTTTTTTGCATGGTTGAATGTGTTTGAATATATGTTTTAAGGTTCAGAAACGTCTTAATATTCTTGTACACTATTTGATAAGAAGTAATGCGTTCATGAGTGATTGTGGTGAAGGAGTATTTTCAGAGCATTACGTAATATTCGACAATCGATTTATATCCCTTCCCAGCACACCGTAATCATACTTATCATTTAATCGCCTATAAAAATTGAAATCCTCATTCATAATTCATGATTTTGACCCGAGTCTTTTGAGCACGTATCCCCTCTGCCTGTGACCTGTCGGGCAGTAATGAGTGTGTCCTTATTTGTCACGAAGAGGGAGCGAGCCGAAGCCGCCCGGAGCATTCTCGACCTCAGCGCCTCCTTCTGTCGACGAATTATTTCTAAATTATTGGCTTTTAGGTATTCTGACTTATTATTAGTTGTAGGATTCTCATTTTGTATTCATATGCACTTTATGGTAAGGTCTGTGAAAGTGTATGCGGTATGTAAATTTGCATGTCTAGGTTTATCTGCGTTTATGTGGTTTTGTCAGACTTAAAGGAGGGTTAATGTGCGCATTATATTCGCATTACTGTTTCCCCTGTTTTTGTTTTTTTTACTATTTGTCTTACAAAGGACAGGAGACGTAAAGCGCAGGGAATACGCATGAGCTAGACTTCCAGTATCACTTCTTTCACATACGTTTGCAATTCCAGAAAACATATTAAAATGAAAAGCGAAAAATCGTTTTGCATACAACTAAAGCGTCTTATTTCTGCTTCCAGGTACGTGTGGGTAAAAAGCATCCATTAAAAAGCAATTGGTCATGGACAGGTGAGAAAACCTCCAGGTGAGTGTAATCTTAGAAGACAGCCATGAGGGACAGCATTTAACCCGGATTCTGGTGAGGACTGCTTTGTTTTGAAAATCATTTTCTTACTATCATTATTTACGTGAACCTGTATGCAAATACTTTGATTAAGAAATGCCAGCGACCATATGATTACGGTCTTCAATCAGCATATAAGAAGGTACTAACATATTGTTAAATTTGGTAATTAGAATTGATAAATGGAAATTATTCTCTGCGTATAATATCAAGCCGAACATCACATCACAAATACTAATACAATTTTGATATTTATTCACACACACAATTTTAATCTTTCCTCACGCAAACAATTTTAAAATTCATTCACGCACACAATTTTAATATTTATCCCCACAACAGAGTTAGAAAGAAGCAAATCCTACGAAGCTGTCCATCATAATTCCGGAGTGTATATTCTTCCTCGAGATACCTCCTCTGCCCACGCGCCACACTTTTTTTTTTTTTTTTTTTTCAGCGGTAATTATCCCTTCTGGGGACACGGTCCTTTACGATGAGGGATAAATATACATCTTAATCTTCATTTCCGTAAAATCTATACATCACTCAAGCCTTTACTTTAAGACTGGCAGATTCTGGAGACACGGATGTAAGATTTGCCTTTCCATTTGAATGCGTCGAAAGCAAACGAAAATATATGGCCGAAAGAAAAACAAACCCGGATGAGATAAAAACCTGTTCATACCACGTATTCATCTCGTTAACATATCGCCGAGTCTTCCCTAAATTATTCATATATTAATAAAATTATACCGTGGCGTGCGATTTAGGATTGATTAGCAAGGCAGCAAGGTCGACCCAATAGGGATGGAGCTTGACTCGTTTCACTGTATTTGTTGAGAAAAATGTATAATATTACGAGAAACGTGAACCTTATTCATAATTGTCTGGGGTGCCCTAGGGCTATTGATCTGTCTGTCTATCTAACTGTCTATCTATTCATCTATTTATGTATCTACCTCTCTATCTATATGTCTGTCCATCTATCTATCAATCTATCTATCTATCTATCTATCTATCTATCTATCTGTCTGTCTGTCTGTCTGTCTGTCTGTCTGTCTGTCTGTCTGTCTGTCTGTCTGTCTGTCTGTCTGTCTGTCTGTCTGTCTGTCTCTATCTATCTATCTATCTATATTTGATCCATCTATCTGCATATTATATATCTATTTATCTATTTATCAACTAATCTATCAGTCTATGTATGTATGTATGTATGTATGTATATAAATAATGTTTTTATTTTGAAGATATGATTGGTGTTTTATATTTTTCGTATATTTCATGTACTAACTGCTAATAAATTTCGGGTTGTGAATATCGTTGATTACAGCTGTATGTTTTCACGTAATTAAGCTGCACCGCCCAACGCCATCACAGGAACAGGTAATGGATTTTCCTCTAATTACCAACCTTGAAAACACCAGCTCCACAGATGAACCAATCTTGCCCCGCTTTTTCATATAAGAAGTAAAGCTGCGATTAATAAACACTTTTGTAGAAAATAGGAAGGCTCCTAATGATGAATAATGAACGATAATTGCCTGGAGAGTTAATGCGTAAAATGGATACGTGTGACAAGACAGTGAAAATAGATTAATATAATAAAATGAAAACTCTGTATGAACTCCACCGAGTCAGTGATACCGGATGGGTGTGACGCAAGTGTGGGTGGGAGAGTGAGAGAAAGAAAAAAAAAAGTTGCGCAGGCGTGATGTAGAGGACACGCGGGCGTGAGATAGGGGAAGTGTGGGCGTAGAAACTAATCCCGAGAGAGGCCAGAGTGCCGTAATTAGTGTAGATGGCTTGTAAGTGGGTGCACGCCGTATGCATACCAAGTGGACTTAGGACCACTGTACCGCCGCTGAAACCGAGTTGGTATCGGGTTTCAGAAGAGTTGGTCGGCGTTCGGGTATGAGTGGTAGCGAGCACTGGTTCTGGGGGGCGCGGAAGAAGGGGGTGAAGGAGAAGGAAAGAGAGAGTAAGAAGAGGAGGAGGAGGAGGAGGAGGGGAAAGAAAGAGAAAATAAAAGGAAAGGGACAGGAAGGAGAAAGAAAGAGGAGTAGGAAGGGAAGACAAGAGAAAAGAGAAGAAGAGGACGGGAAGGAAAGAGAGAATAAAAAAAGAGGGATACGAGAGGAATGAAAGAGAGAATAAAAAAGAGGGATAAGAGAGGAATGATTGGGATAATAATAATAAGAGTAAGATAGGAAGGCAAGAGAGAGTAAGAAGAGGCGGAAGGGAGGAAGAAAAGAGAGAGTATACTAAGAGAAACAGGCGGAGAATGAAAATGAGATATAGAGCAGGAAGGAGAGGAAAGAGGGAGTAGGATAAAGGAGGGTGAGGAGAAAGAGAGTAAGAGAGGAGGAGGGGAAGACAAGAAGAGAGTAAGTAGAAAAGAAGGATGGAACGAAAATGGAAAATAAGAGGAAGAGGAAGATGAGAACGGGCATTTGCTATGGTTAGGAATGAAACAGAACGGCACAGCTGGTAGAGATTGAATGGCGCGTGCGTGGACAGCAGAAAATAAGTACTTGGATTTTCGTGAATATTTATTACCATTTGCCATGTTGTATTTCTTGATCAAGTTAAATGTAATTCTGATTCAATTCTGATGGCAAACCTTAATCCACAAAACTCTGGCCCTGAATGCGGAAGAGGACAACATATTTTTATGTATTCATTCATATTCATAAAAAAAGGTAAAGTAAGAATTAGAAAAAAATGGAAGGTATAAAAAGGTACCTATCGAGTCATCACGGCATGTTAGACCTTCATTTTTTCCCATCGGTGCTTTACAATGTTGTAAGCCGCCACGCCCATACAAGTGACATACTGTGGCAGGGGTAAGGGTCTCTCTTGCACGCCAGCCACACAGCGGAATGTGAGGATAATTACCATGTTAATTTCCGAGTCAGAGTTAAAAGTGGGGGTGAATGTCTGGGATGATTAACCCTTTTATGGTATATAAGATGCAGATCCTTTGCTAATGCGATGCGGAAATCAGCTTTATAAGCTTGTGCTGTTTAATAGGGATAAGGAGGCGGGGCATGAGTGAGTCGCTAGGCAACGCGAGGAGAGAGGGAAGGGAAGGGGGGCGGGAATAGGGAAATGGAATAAATAGGGAATTAGGGGATAAGGCAAAAGAATGGAAGAGGAAGGAAGGTAAAAAATAGTAAGAGGAGGAGGAGGCAGAAGAGGAAGAGAAGGAGAAAGATGGTGATGATCATGATTAATGTGTGTTGATGATGATGATGGTCATGATGTGATAGTGATGATGATGGTATTTAAGTGGATGTTTCCCATTATAAAGATGATCAAGATGATGGTGGTGATGGCAATGATTATAATGAGTTGGGAGGAGGAAGAGGCAGAATGATGGTGAATAGGGGAGGAGGAAGCTAAAGAGGGGGTAGAGAAATGGAGGGAAGAAATTGATGATGATGATGAGAATAATAAGGAGGTGGAAAATGGAAAGGAGGAGAAGGGATGTGGTAGGTGATGGGGAAGGGAAAGATCTATGGGAGGTGTAAGGGAAGGGAGAAGAGGAAGGGAAAAAGGGAAGAGCAAGTGAAAAAGAGAAAGGGAAGGGCACGTAGAAGGGGAGAGGAAGGAAGAGGGGAAGGGTCGTGGTGGGTGGGGAAA
>NC_061839.1:13030290-13032790 GCF_019202785.1 Penaeus chinensis
AATGTTGGCCGATACTGAATTCTGTCTGACGAGGATCTGCACCATATTCCCTCGCGTCACGCCGGGTTCCTCTTAAGTTCATTCACTCAGACCTCGGCCACGTATGGAGTTTTTATGTCAGAAGGAGAAAGAGGACGAGGATGTGAATTGCGCTGATTTCCATAGATCGTTGCTCCGCCTCTGTGGAGAGAAATCCGTCTCAGCAATTCTTTGAGACCGCGTGGCCTGCGGACCGGCTTGGCTCCTTCGACGTTTCGCTGGACGCCTTATTGGCTCTCGCACGGGGGAGATTGTGATCTTGTGGGGTATAATGATCTCACGGTCTGAGCATGTGCTGTAGGAGAACCTTCAATTACTCTCTTACCTGATGCACGCACGCGCCAGGGAAGTGACGATTTTCGTGGCGGCTTGGTGCAATCCGACGAGGTTTCGCCGTGGCTTAAGTGTTAACTGACCTTCTCCCCATCGGTACTTAACGGACTTTATTACCAGCATTTTTTCCGCAGAAACGAGACTGAAGCCATAAAAAAGCTTACGGCCAAATCTCGATGAAGATCCAGGTTATAAAAACAACATGCGATAGCGATCTCGACACCAGGATGCAGCATCTAACACCAAATTAAGAATTCAAGCAACCGTTTGTACGACTAAGTATGGTTACTTATCCAATCAAGTGGTAATTAAAATCCACAGTTGGGCCGCAGGAAGCCAGCTGTCACGTACATCAGGGCCAGCTGTGCGTGACTGAAAATACAAACAGGAAAGCTAACTACGCAGTACCGCTGTCTTTACCGGGGTTTGAGTGTTTGGGGGATGGAGGAGGAATGGGCCTCACACACACACACACACACACTATGTATGTGTGAATATATATGTGTATATATATGTATATATATATGTATATGTATATGTTATATATTTTGTATATATATATATATATATTTATTTATTTATTTACACACACACGCACACACTATTTATGTATAAATATATATTTATATATATGTATAAATGTGTATATATATGTATACATATGTATATATATGTATACATATGTATATATATAAATATATATATGTATATATACATGTATATATACATGTATATATGTATATATGCACTCTTTATACATACACACACACTATGTATATATAAATATATGTGTATATATGTACATATATGTATATATATATATTTATATATGTGTGTGTGTGTGTGTGTGTGTGTGTGTGTGTGTGTGTGTGTGTGTGTGTGTGTGTGTGTCTATGCATGTGGGTAGGTAGGTAGATAGGTAGGTAAGTAGGTATGTACGTATGTATGTACGTATCAATACATACATGTATATATGCATAATAGAGAACGGCTACCCATAAACACAGGAAGTCACACATTAAAGTGATGGAATAAATCTTATCTAAGGTCCGAAGTGAGAATATGTTTATACTGTCGTTGCAAGTACTGTTAGGCCAATCAGTGGTGTTAATGGTAAATTCAATTATGAAATAAAATAGAGTAGCTGTAGTGATGATTATAGTATCAGTGATGATGCCAACTCCAACCAAATAATTATGAACTTGACTATTAACAATGTCAAAAATGAGGCTGATAATGGGATAGTAATAATGATAAGTAGTGATGATAAAAATACCCAGATAGACAACAGCGATAATAGTATTAACAAGCATGGCCAATACCACCCATGAATTGAAGAATAGACATGTTTTAACGACGAACGACTGATAAGTATCTCCAAATAACTTCCTCACAATAGACGAACATCCCAACCACACTTTAGAAACCTCACAAAGGCGTAAAACCGTACTTACTTGACACGCTAACGCCGACCCGGACAATAGTCTGGCACGCCGCACTCCGACCTCCCCGGCCTACGATTCCTGGGTGTTCCTCCACACGCCCCTCGTAACCCATCATCTGAGGCAACGTTTCCTTCCACGGCCTATAAAAAAGCTCACATTATATTACGCAAATCATACGGCCAAATGCCACACGAGGAATGACAAATTACCCATTAAAAACTGGCAAATGGACGCGAGGTGGTGGGGCGAGCCGAGGCTGGCCGGAGGCTCTCCCGGCCGGGGATGGCTCCGCTTGGGGGTTACTTCAGGCTATTGTGCGGTACTGCTTTGTGCTCCAGTTTTTCAAACAAACTCGTACGTATGAAAAAAAAGTTATATATATACACCTATATATACATATATATATGTATATATATAAATATTAATATATATATATGTATATGTATATATATGTATCTATGTATATATGTATATATGAATACATGTATATATATGTATACATATGCATATATACATCATAATTATAAATATATATATGTAATATATATATCATATATTACATATATCATATATATGTATGTATTATATATTATATATGTATAATAAATATATATACACATATGTTTATCTATAATATAAATACGTAATATATATATGTATATATATGTATATATACCTACACA
>NC_061839.1:13040290-13042790 GCF_019202785.1 Penaeus chinensis
TTTTTGGCCTTCCTGTCTCTTACCCCGGCGCTTCCCTCGCATTCCGATGCTATAACGAACTCTCAACGTCGACAGCTCCATATAAGGTAATATTTCGAACTAGCCTTCCCGCCCGGTTTGGCTAATTTATTTAATGGTTTTTAAGTATGAATTAGAATAGGTAATGGCATAGAAATGCTTCGGATATGATTCAAAACTAATGAACTCGTAATTCGAGGCTTATTTCATTTCGATAGCGATTTTCTTTAAAGTGAAACAAGATATTTTCCGTCAACAGGAAATGCCTGGAGTAGCTGTGAAAGTAAAGTATGTGAGGGTTATAATTAGCATATCTGGTCAGTTAACTTCATAATCTAATGGCCGTTAGGAATAGTGTATATAGCCAGATATGCGAGGGATGAAACCTTGGCGAAAAAGAAAAAAAGAAAAAACAACAGAAAATCGCACCAAAGAACGATCAAATCATAGATCAGCGTGATGCTAGGTGAGAAGGGGAAAGAAGAGGGAAAACTGGTGATCGGGACCACGATATTATTCATTAAACAAGTTGAACGGGGCGAGAGGTGAATACTGAAAAAAAAGACGATAAAACAGAAGATACGTCCCTGCGGTCCGGTGACGCAAGGTCATGGAGGCTGCGAGCGCGGTCCAGGTGGTCTTCAGGCAGGGAAGAACCTTCACCCGCCGTTCTGCTCTCGGTCATGACGTCATACACATCGTTCGTGATTCACCCCATGATGAAACCGCCTCCGCCGTCCGCCTCCGCATGTATGGTGCCTCCCCGTGGCTATGAGGTACGAAAGGAGATGAGGTTTTTAAAGGGAAGAATCGACTTCATCGTTAGTCCGACGAGCCAGCATTTCCCCTTGATTTGGAAAAGTGTTCGACTAGGCGGGGTTGCTTGTGTCGCGTCGCGTCCTTCTGCAAGCGAAGTGCGTAGCTCTGGCCAAACTTCCTTCATGACTTGTCTTGAAATTTGTTTTTTTTTCCCTTTCCCAGGTAAGGGGATAATAGGAAATAGGTAAGCGCAGAGCGTATAAAGCCGTAACCACAGAATGCAAACGGATACGGTATAATCTGAAAACTGAATATTTAGAGCACGAATAGGAGGTGGTATTTGATTATACAAAAAATAAAGGTCAGAGGGGAAGTATTCGAGCCATGAACAACCAAACTCAAACTAAACACGAAGGAAAGCTCTGCGAATGATAGACAAACGCAGCTGACGAGGTGACCGTCAGAGAGCCGACGACCAAGGAGAATGCATTTAGAAACATTCAGGGAATAATAAGCGCATTTGGCGAATATGACAAAGGATGAAACTGTTCAAGAAAACACAGGTTAGAGGACACACCCATAGAAGTGCAAAGTCAATTAAGCTCTGCCAGAAAGGACAAAGGCGGGAACGGGAAGAGGGGGGGGGGGGCAGTTTGGCAGTCATAAAATTAAGGACATAGCAGGATGGAAACGGCTCAGGGGAACGTAGTGAATATAGTAGGCAGGACACAGGACCCAGTCTTGGAGGATTTAATACATGCCTGAATAACAACACCCTGGAGTTAGAAGATGCGTAATAACCCTATTATGCTAATGTCGCGGGATGCACTCCACCTTATTTGAAGCGGTGCCTCGGGCGGAGGTCGTGGGGATCCTGGCGGTATATCTAAGGTCGTGGGAGTTTAACTGACAGCGAAAGAAAGAAGTTATGCTGTGAGATATTTTTCGCTTGACAGTCATCTATGACAGGACAAGGAGGCTGTGGGCTGAGGCAGACCAGCGCCCAGCGTGTCACCATCATTCTGCTGTATAGAGGGAACCACACCCATGTTTGATGAAATGTAGCTCGGCCAGACTTGCTCCATTAGTTGTCTTTTGTAAAAAAAAAAAAAAAAAAAAAAAACTTACAAACAATCAAAGTATTTCACGTATGAATTTCAGTGAGAACTACACGAAAAAAAAAAAAAAAACATCAACAGCTTCGAGCGAGTTTCATCCGACGCAGACAAAGAGGTTCGATCTAAAACGCAGCGCATGACACGTCTCAGGTACCATTCACATTCCCGTCCTGGTGTAAGATCTCGGGCAGATCTACGAACTTGTCCGCAATCTCGGGACAAAAGGAGCGACAACAACTCCAGAAATGGATTTACATAAGGCTAAAACCGGAACATAAAGACATTGTCGTTGTGAGAGATGTGAACACACGGAGACACAGGCGGAGGTCCCTAGGGAGGTGTCGGCGGGACGTGTGTGGCATCGCGTGATCGCACAGCGACCTCATGAAGGTCTCGAAGTGAAGGTAAGTGAACCCGATAGTAGTCCTCAGAGTAATGATACAGATGGATTACAAGTCACAATGCCATATGTACGGTTATCTAGTGGAACAGTTCAACTAAGGATCGAGTTGATGGCCAAAGGAATGCGGCGTTAACAATAAAATGGGAAGAAGAAAAAGAAGAAACAAAAAGAAAAAAAACAACAACTTTGTGGGGGTTGCGAG
>NC_061839.1:13047790-13050290 GCF_019202785.1 Penaeus chinensis
ATCAGCATGGGGGACCGGTCAGCGTGAAAAATTGTGTCTAAGATATAATTACCAGCGATGTCGGCGGGAGCCAGGGTGAGCGAAGGAGAAGCCAAACGTTCTTCTTCGACACTCGCTGCGTGTCTTTCCTTTTTTCTGTTTCTGAAGGGTAAGAAAATTCATTTATCATGTGATCTGCAGAATTCTTACTCCATTATTCTTTTGCATAAGTAAGGGCTTCATAATGTTGTCGAGGTGTCATTATGTCTGCCAAGGTTGGACACGTGTTAACATTACCGTCGTCCCTCCCGCGGTCATCGCAGTCGCAAGGATAATACATTATCTGTTGGGTAATTGCGGTTTATAGCAGCGTTATGGCAGCACCCCCTCCCCACCGCCACCCACCCTCCCCCTTCGCCATACTTGGACCTTATGTAACTTTCCTTATTTGTCTGAGGACCAGAGCATGAGCTACGACCTTCCCGGCGCCCTCCATAACCCACAGCAGCACGATATGACCCCCGGGGTCCCGTGAAGACCATAAACCTGATCGCCTTTATCTACATCGCAGACAGGAAGGACATGGGACCTTCGCGCGTGAGTCTGACTTCACGTCATTTGGAATGTTTGAAACTAACTCTATCCAAGTGCAAGGTACACAGAGGGGACATCTTAGAGACTCGCACGCTCTTTCCGGTGACCATGCGTCGTGCAAGAACGATTTATTCTGCGAGCTTATTGCTGACACGTCGAGGGGAAGCCTAACCTTAAGATGTTGTGCAATCCACTCCACCTCGCGGCCTCAAATGTCCGTCATGCCAACCCATGATCAGTGTAGTGGAAATTTCACAAGGAACAGCTGGGAGGGGCCAGGAAGGTGGGAGGCCTCAAGGTGGGCTTTTGGGAGGGACCAGGCAATGGCAGCTCCAAGGAGAGAGGGAGGAGTATACTTCAAGATCCTGAAGGGATGTTGGAATAGAAGTTGTAGGTTTTGGAAAGTGTAAACGGAAAGGGTAAATGACACTGGATTTGTTTTATTTTTTGTCAAGAAAGTGTCCAAACAACGGGAATGTTTATGAATGAGTTTAGGGAAAGGGCAAGACTCCAAGAGGTTCAAGGAGAAGTGCTAGGTGAAGGTGAAGGATCAAGTTGCATCGATTACCGGGATAAAGGATACACATAAGGCTTCCTTGCACTGCACCGAGGCACGGCACGGAACGGCGGCGAGAGTTCCCAGCGCAGCGCGTACCCAATTTTCTCTTGTTGCGCCGCTGCGAGTGTCCCGCCATGGACCATGCGCATTATTAGATTCATGGTCGGCGGTGCGTGGATGAGAGGGCGGGTCGCAAATTGTCCAGGTGAATATTTACATTTATTTACAATATGCGACATGTTACCAGACGCAAGGTCGAACGGACAGGTTTACCGGTCATTTCGGTGTCTATTTATTTTATTCAGCCAGATTTGTACAAGGACTATCTCGACATAGATTTTTAGATTAGCACTTGCTTAATATGGCTTTAACTACGCAGTCACTGCAGGGTTAAATATCATACGACACCCCAACCAGATGTCATCTTGAATGATAAGCACATCATCGGAGCTTTGACAAACAAAACGAGCTGTGTGTGAGTACGTGCACATTCTTTATATGTATGTGCTAGTTTCTCCCTTCCTCCTTCCTCTTCTCTCTCTCTCTCTCTCTCTCTCTCTCTCTCTCTCTCTCTCTCTCTCTCTCTCTCTCTCTCTCTCTCTCTCTCTCTCTCTCTCTCTCCCTCTCTCTCTCTCTGAGAGTTGGGCGGTTTTACAGGTGTAAAACCAGACATGCAGTAAATAAGACACACACACACACACACACACACACACACACACACACACACACACACACACACACACACACACACACACACACACACACACACAAACACACACACACACGCGCGCGCGCGCGCACATACACACACATACACACACTTTGCCCAGTACACGGTTAAAATGGTGTTCATTGACGTGTGAAGGCCTAACCTTAGACGTGCAGACGGAGAAACCTCACTTCCTCCCCGACTTTCCCTGCAGAGGCCACCCAGAAAGTGCAGATAATATGGAGGGACAGTAAGGGCGAGTGGGAGATGGTGTTACATGGCAAGGGAAGCTGGTGGGTTGACTTTGGTTCGATGCCGTTGTTGGAGATCAAGGTAATATGTGATACAGGTAACAGGTAATGTGTGAAGATAAGCGACGTAACATTTATATAATTTGAAACAATAGGATTGTCATGTTATAAACCTAGTTCATATTGTTTGATTATTATCTAAATGTGTTGCTTACGAAAGACATTCGTACCTCGGTATCGGAAATGCTCACGGACAGTAACGAGATAAACTAAACGTAACATCAAACTGACAAGACCCATGCGAGGCCCACTGTCTTGTTCAACTCGTACACTAGTCTATATATATGATAGAACCTAAAACGAATACGTATTCAATTTCTGATAACCTCCCTTTTTCTTCTTTTTCCC
>NC_061839.1:13060290-13070290 GCF_019202785.1 Penaeus chinensis
ATTTATTTATTCATTATTTATATCTATATTTATATATCGGAAGAGAGACACTGCGTGTGTTCATCTCATACGGCTTGCAGTGCAAATTGTTTGCATGGAGAGGCCTTGCAGCGCCCGGGGCCCTCGTTCATCACGGCGGGCGCCGACGCTGCCGCAAACCGATGTGCGCGTGGAATTGTGACGGCGAGGTTGTTTCAGGCTAGAATGGGCATGGAAATCTTGCATCTTAAGGGTATTAGAAGGACAATAGCAGTAACATAATTGCAGTGATAATACACTCCGTATTTGTAATTGTATCTCGATGTGTTACGGAAGTGAAAAACAATGGACTAAAGGCGGGAAGGCGGCGTTCGATCTTGGCGAGGTGTAATTGGAAAGGTCTGTCGGAAGATAAGTGCGACGCGGTGTTATGTATTACTTGTGGGTGACAAAGGGCCCTTGTGTTTGTTCGAAGGTGAAGGAGGTAATAATAATGATATATGAAGTCGATGCGACATATAGGGATTTGCAAGAGGCTCCTGTGAGACAAAACCAAGGTAATGCAACAGGGAAGACTAGGGAGGACAGTACAAGAATTCATCTTAGCATTTGCAATCGGCTTCCTGCTATATTTCCGTGTTATGGGCGCGGCCAACGTGCCTGCGTGGGTGTGTAATATTGCTCACTAACACCAGGATATTTGCCCTTCGTTGTTTATCCTTCGCCTGCCTTGCTTATTCCTCTTTGTTTTTACTCGAGATCCAATCTCTGTATACTTTTTTCATCTTTTCCATGTACTGGCAAATCGTCATTTTCATCCACTCCACCAAGCAATGGGCGTTCTCGAATATTGGTGAGGGAGGTTAGCTTTTTTTCCTCACGAAAGCCCGTCTCCTTTCTTTCTCGTTCTTTCTTCTCCTTCTTCCGCGACCTCATGCCATGGCGCCTGTCTTGACAACTTTGCTTAATCTCTGTTATTTGTTCTTCTTTTCGCATATTGTTTTTTTTTCTCCAGACAATATCTAGTTCATACCCGGTAAACTCCTTCCTACGACGTACAATCGCGGAGGAACACACAGATCGTAAATTTCTAAAGCACCTTCTGGCTTCTCTTCTTCGCCAATCTATAGTGATGCAAAACCTCAGCCAGCAAGTAAACAATTGAAATATCAAGGGAAATAAAAATGTGAATGCCTGAAAGCACACGATTACTGCTCCTTCGAGGTCATATAGCAAGACCTTGGGATAGGCGCCGGGAACTGGGGGAGGCGTTGGAGGGAAGTGGAGGGGCAAGGCGAGGGGTGAAGGGAGATTGGAGGCAGGGAGGGGAGGTGGAGGGCTAGGCCGGAGTGGGGTGAGGACGGGTGGTAGGGAAGGGGGGACGGGGAGCTCCAGGTGGGACATCATGTTTTGGAATTTACGAGGGCTAAATTTTGGCCTCTACTGTCAACCTGTGCCTTAAACTTGTTCAGTTTATATGTGCTAACCAGCTTTTATTTATTGATTATAAGAACCGAATCCGCAGGGATGATTGCAAGTGATGAGGAAGCGTTTACGACTTTAGTATGCATTTGTATGTTCAAGACCGGGGTTAGAAAAAAAACAAGGGGAAAGATCTGCGCAGTATTCCGTAAAACAAAGATCCTGCAAAACCTATCTATGTACATCTAAGGCGAACTTTAGATACAGCGGAGGAAACGACTTCTGTAGAAAAAGGGAATGGCTGTAAAAAATGAAATAGCATAGAATAAGAACAAATAAAGTAAAGTAAATGAAACATGAGATTTTGAGTTCATGAAAGTTGAAGTTTTCCAGAATTTAAAAAAAATTGTGAACTGTGTTCTGCTCCACACATGGCCTCCAGTTGAGTCACCAACACTTCAAAGGAGCCGGATATTGCCGTTAAACACCTAAATATGTGTTTATATTAACGTGTATGTATATATGGTTGGGTAAATTGACAGTTGCCACACTCTCATCATACTAATGGGATAATTTAGATCCTATATGGACAGTCCCACTGCTTAAATATCTCGCACTGCGCTCATATTTCACAATAATATTTTCTATAACTCACAGACGCTCACATTTCTTTTTCTCGTATTCATGATACTTTATACTTCTTAACCTCGTATTCCAAATAGTTATGTTTCCCTTACATCTCCTCTTGTGTTTATATGCGTCGCATACATTGAATTTGAAATTTCCTCAATTTATACCCTTACCCCCCCCCCACACACACACACACACACAGACACACACAAACACACAAACACACAAAGCAACGCACTCTCACTCCACACATATTACACTTCACTATAATTATACGCACCATCCTGGATAATTTAGGCCTAGTGACGGAAAGCTGTGTTTTAACTCTCACTAGACCATTAAGCTTTGGGCGTGGTGTTGGTGAACCCGAGAGACCAGCATTTTAAGTATTATAATAATTTTTCATTATCTCACGTGGACTATAAAGCAATTATTAGATGGCTGATGTGACATGCTTTTGTTGTTTTCATTTGCGAGTCTCCATTTAAACGCATAGCTTGAATGGTGGTTTGTTTAAATAGATTGTTTAATTGTCGGTGTTGGGTATATGCTACGGCTCTGCATGTGTTCAGCATTTATTCTCACTTTTTAGCAAACCTGGTTTGTGCAAAGGTTTTTCTACCCGCTATCAAAACGTCAGTGTTTTGCTATTCATGTTTATGAAGTGCACCATTATATAAAATGAGGTAAAATAAGTGTGTATAAATGTATACGCGCACACAAACACAGAAATACACACACACACACACACACACACACACTCGCACACACACACTCGCACACACACACACACACACACACACACACACACACACACACACACACACACACACACACACACACACACACACACAGACACACACACACACACATACACACACACACATACACACACACACATACACACACACAACACACACACACACACACACACACACACACACACACACACACACACACACACACACACACACATATTACCTATATACATATACATATGTATGTAGGTATGTAGACATGTATGTATGTATGTATGTATGTATGTATGTGGATAATAAAGACTCGCTCTTGGCACTGAATATGTAAACTATTTAGGTACCATTTTGATATTTATTTCTCAGTGATTGTTCGTAAATGCGTATATGTTTGATTTATAATCAAACGTATGAAATATAAAATTTATTTTCAATAATGGCAAGTAACCAACTCGAGAGACTTTGCGAGTTATTTTCAGCAACAACGAAGAAAAATCTGTTCAAATTCTGTTTAAATTTTGGCGAATAGGTTGCTGTTCCTCTTTTTATTTATCGCGTACGAATTTGAAGTATGTTGGTACTGCATTGTGTGTGCCCCTTACCCTCGAACTGCGAGACTAAAATAATGATCAAACTAAAAGACATAAATCCTTGCGTATAAAACCGGCCTAATTCGCCGATCCTACTTGAGTGGAACCTTAATCATTACCTAATCCTACCGAGCGCCCACCGACCTTGTCCGATAACCTTTTTTATGAAAACTGATCCGTGATCTTATCGTCCAGACTCCTTTTTGATTACGTCGCATAAGCTGTTGGTCTCGATCTAGAAGTGACCTAAGCTGGACCGGCGTTTCTTCCCAGTGACCTTGGCTAAAACACACCTACACAAACCGCGCTCAGTTACCCCTATAATCCGTTTGGTTAAAACAACACCCTTCTTTACGCATGGATGTGTCTGTGGTGGTCTTTTACTACGCATGTCCCTCCGAATGATAATAATAATGATGATAATAATAAGGAAAATCGCGACCTTGAGTCCTGTACATATTTGCTGACGAGGAAGAAGCATTTGCCGACAGACAACAATGGCGGCTGATTGTCGGATAGATGCGCAAGGACAGGTGCGAGTCCTTCCTTTGTGTTTTACTTTCCCCCTAAAATGGTGAGATGGATAATTAGGCTGCTGGCATCCTGAATTACCGTTTCGCCGCTAGATGTCACTAGCGGCGTCGTGATGAAGGAGATCGAGGGTCATAATGTCACACCGCAAACACACGCGTGAATAATGAACTGAGGAATGAGCTTCAATTGTCTCTCTCACTCTCTCTTCTTCTTCCTGGTGGAACGTTTGTGCCCTTCACTGTCCTTTTAGAGTTATTCAAATGTTGATAAAAATTAGATAGCTAGGGAAAGGGGAGAAGAGGAAAGAAGAGGATGGTGGAGGGGAGGAGATAAATATATAGACCTATGGATACGCATTTATAAAGGCAGAGGAGAGAGAGAGACAGAGACAGAGACAGAGACAGAGACAGAGACAGAGACAGAGACAGAGACAGAGACAGAGACAGAGACAGAGACAGAGACAGAGACAGAGACAGAGACAGACAGACAGACAGACAGATATATGTAACGAGATACAAACAGAGGGATGTGGAGAGAGAGACATAGGAAGCGAATCGCTAGCCTGGACTCCGCGCAGCACCTGGAGTGTGAAGCGGATGAACTCAACCATGAATTTCTAAATATGAATATTTTTGAAGTGCATTTGTTAAAAAAAACCAAAAAAAAAAACAAGCACAATAACATTTGTTAGTGTGTGCTTAAGAACCACTAAAATATCTCATCGTGGCAGTAATGGACAATACCTTATCTGATAAGCATCAAATTGGTGAATACCGAGCGTAGAATTTATGCCTTACTAAATGATATATCGTAACCACGCACATCTCAGCCACAATAATGCATACCTACAACCCAGGATACAAGCATACAAACACGCCTGCACAGTCACCCACACACAAACCCACACCTCACACACGCAAATAAACAAACAGGCATACATACATAAACACGCAACCAAGCAAATAAACAGACCCACACAGGCAAGCAAATAAAAAAAAACGACAGTTAAACAAATAAACCTAACACACACGCATGCACGCATACAGACACGCACGCACGCAGACACGCACGCACATACACAGTTCCTACTAAAAGACAAGAAAACAAAACACACACACCCACACACACAACCCAACGAGGAAACTCACGCACTTATTTCGTCATGATCCTCCTGTAAGCCTTCGATAAGTCCTCCAAATTGAGGCTGCGGTTCGATCCTCAGCATCCTACTTGCCAGCCCGACTGAGGCAAGGAAGAGAAAGAGGCGCACTTAAGGATCCCATCATCGTAGGATTTACTTATTCACTTATTGGTGGTATAAGAAAGGAGTGAGGGGGGGAGGATAGGAGGGGGAGGGAGGGAAGGGACGGGAGAGGAAGATGAGAGGGGAAGGGAGAGGGTATTAAGGGAGAGGATGATAAAAAGGGAAGTGGGGTAGGAGTTCATGAAAAGGTAAACGAGGCGAAGGGAGGGAGCGTTAAGGAAGAGTAGGATAAAAGGAGACGAAAGGAAGAGAGGAAGCAGGGGGAAAGAGGATGAAGGATTCGGGATATCTGAGGCTCCTCTTCCAACGTAGCAAATGCAGACTTCCCATGATTTATTTTCCTATTGTTTCTGATTAGGTTTGGCTCGAAGAGGAGGCGGGGGCGGGAGATGGAGGTGAGGGGGGGGGGGTAGTGGGGTTGGAAATGGAGGTGGGTAATGTAAAGCGATGGTGATAACAACTGTGCTAGTAATAATTATAATGAGAATAATAATAATCATGATGTGTGTGTGTGTGTGTGTGTGTGTGTGTGTGTGTGTGTGTGTGTGTGTGTATGTGTGTGTGTGTGTGTGTGTGTGTGTGTGTGTGTGTGTGTATGTGTGTGTGTGTGTGTGTCTATATTTATATTTATTTTTATTTATAATATGCTTATATATATATTGAATTGTGTGTATGTAAATACAATTCAGAATGTGAAAACATTGAGGTTCAGGCGCCTTCTTACGAGACCCTTTGCGTGGGAGGCCTGTTTCCACTAAGCAACAGTTAAACAGAGTGAACACGGGCGTGGCTGTATGGAGGACAGAAAGGACATCTTAGTTTATTAACCCTGCGACTGATTATCAAGAGACGACTTGCATGGCATGCTGGAAAATACAGTAAAGCAGAATATGGACAGATAATTAGCCATGTTAGCTGAATAAATTTCCAGACGTGGTGGCATGCAGCAAGAGAAACTGTCTTCAGCTGTTTATGCACGATTAGCATAATGTTAATAAAATTCTTAAAGTCTTTGGCATCACCAAAGAAAAAAAAACTTAGGGCTAAATATGTCTATAGGTCGTGAGTTGCAAATCAATCGTAAAGCTAGTTAGTATGATATTAGGTATAAAGTATACGCGGAAGACCTTCAGCCGAAGCTAGCACACTCGTAAAGTATGAAACGGGAATAAATAGCTTACCTTTTGGACCCCAATAAGTGTCTATCAATTTGCATCAGAATACACAAAAATGATCTCAACCGGTTATGTTTAGTAAAAAAAAAAGTGTCTCGTGCTTTGTTTGGCCTCTGCCTCGTCTTGCTCAGCTGTTGGTGCCGCGGTGTTCCAGCGGTCACGTGTGCGCGGCGCCGTGGCAGGACGGACCATCGGCGCATTAACGACCCGCGATAAAGATCACAGCCAAAAAAATCGCCTTGGCCAGTGCTCGGCGCGGGTGTTGCGGGGGGCGCTCGGCGACGCAGGTACCCGGATCGTGATGCAGCTCTCATCTCGCCGCCGCCGGCTGACTGACCCGCGACCCTATGGAGGGCGAGGCCTTGAAGCTATGCTAATGAAGTAGCCAATGCAGAATGTCTTAACGACATTTTGTTACGGACTGATGTATCGTCCATCCATTAGGCGACCTAAAGCGTCTCTTTTTATCGCTGTTCGCCCCTACGGAACGTCTCGAACACAACCTTGATAACAGAGTGCAATGGCGAAGCTGCTACGTAATGGCCAACTCACACGGGCCTCGTATGAGCGTCACATCGGCCACTTAAGATATCAAGACAGGCTACTCGAATCCGTGGAATCTATACCTTGTTCGCGGATGCCAAATTTGGACATTTTATACGGTCTTTGGCTACGACGGTGTAAGCTTAAGGGAGATAATGCAGGTATATGCACTTTCTTCGTCTGACAACACCTGCTATAAGAGGAAAGTATCGATGCTAATATAAAGAAAAAAGGTACTTACGACATTAGGACTAAAAGCTTCCAACAGCTCGGGATGTCAGGTGGCAGAAGTACGCTATTGTTACGGTGGCAAAAGGTGTTGAAGCATTGATGTTGGAACGCTGAGTGGGTAACTCCATCTACGTTCCAGCGCCGTTACACCCGCCAAGACTAATTTCTAAGAACACGCAAATTTCACTCAAATTTGCCAGAAAACCAGTTCAGTGACCAAAAGGTGCTAACAACCCATTAGCAAAGCCTCTCATCTCCCTTCCCCGTGTACACCCAGCGACACCTAGCCCCGCCTTCAGCTTCTCCCTCACGTGTTATCGCCAAAGATTTGTGCTTGGGCGGGGGGGGGGGGGGTAGTCCTGCCCGCCTTTCGCTTGCCGCTGTTGCTCTTTGCCTTCAGAAGGCACTGGCCTCTTGGGACTGCCTGGTTTCCTGACGGGAGTGTGCAGAACATTATAACTGAGAGATTAACGAATGATGGACTCTTGGCCATAAAGCAATATGATAGTAGTCTACAGTAGATTATATATTTTATTGCTAGGGAAAGTATATGGTTACAAATACAAAGTAGACGGCAAGCGCGTGCAATAGACGCGCGCACTGTGTGTGTGTATTATATATGTATATATGTGTATATATATGTACATGTATTTATATACATATATATATATATATATATATATATTTATATAAATACATTGTGTGTGTGTGTGTGTGTGTGTGTGTGTGTGTGTGTGTGTGTGTGTGTGTGTGTGTGTGTGTGTGTGTGTGTGTGTGTGTGTGTGTGCGTGTATGTGTGTGTACACATATAACTATATATATGTATATATATGTATATAAATATATATATACATATATATACATATATACATATACATATATTCATAAACATATATTCATAAACATACATACATACATGTGTGCACGCGCGCCCGTGCGTGTGCGTGCGTGTACGTGTGTGTGTGTGTGTGTGTGTGTGTGTGTGTGTGTGTGTGTGTGTGTGTGTGTGTGTGTGTGTGTGTGTGTGTGTGTGTGTGTGCGCGTACGTGCGTGCGGGTGTGTATGAAAGTATGTATATATGTTATACTGTGTATGTGAAACATATATCATCTAAATAATATAAACTCATAACGACAGGGAAAGACCCAGACCAAATTGCATATAAAACATTCCCGTGATTGACACCAACTTGCTAGGATAAATGACACGATTAGCCATCACGCCAACCGCAATAATCGCGTGAAAGTAAACAAACCCTATGCATCATGTACTGTTTTAATTTCGTCGCACCCAGAGCATATACAGTGTTGATCACATGCATATATACTGAGAACATACACAACGTTAATAGACAAACGAATTTACGCTAATTGAAAAATGAATACACAATCCAATAAATATAATGTGAAGTCTAACCTTAAGAGGATACTTTAAATACCGATTCAAAAGCAGTTCACGTAGATATATACATAAATGCACATCCTACGATTTACACATGTTACAATCTCTGAGTATTAACTTAAGAATGAACATAAAGAATACTATATCGTGTATCATACACTTAGACGCTTACGATGTAGAATCAGGTGTGGTTACTTTAGGATAGGTCAGGTACAAACGGATACCAAATGACCAAGTCCAACCAAAGAAACGCAAGATTATTTACGTATAAGACACCAGCTTTCTAGTCACAGAAATATATTATGCACATGAGGTATGAAAGCACGTAAAAGATCGACCAAGGCATAGAGGGCACCAGAAATACAAGGTATACCGATTTTACACATACCGAGATATCCTAGTGGTAAAACATACCATGATATTCCATGGGTAAATAAAGCAGGATATCTCAGGTATAAAAAAAGATAGATCCTGCGCACATTTGGTCTCCTGCTTCCCCACCCTGCCCTTATACGTGTGCAAAGGTTAAAGGCCACTAAAATGCTATTCAACTGTCACTCTAAGGCCGTCGATCGCCTTTAGAAGTATGCAAGATTGGTCCTTACGTGAGGCGTTTACTCGTTTGTTCTCGCTTGTGTTTTGTGAATGAGAGAGAACCGAGTTAGAGGCTTTACGACTTACTAATTATGCGAAAGGGAATAGAAGTATTAATATTTCAAGAGGGCATCCGTGATGAACGGATTCCAAAAATAGGTTTTCTTTCGAATGTCACGTCCTACTTGCGATACGTCGTTTCGTTTTGCGTGTTGAGGGATGACGTCAGCAATATATGGTCTTCGGTGTCATCATTCCATTTTGTTTACTGATTTGCGTTGACGTCTTTTCGTGTTGATGTTACCATTTTGCGACGTGTCATTTAATCATTCTTTTATCAATTAATTACATCATCATACTATGTTCTCACCGATTTATGTCGTCATCATTCCATGTTTCTCTTACCAGTCTTTGTTATCATTCTAAAGCCTTATCGATTATTGAAACCACCGTTCCATGTACCGCTTGTAACTTTATGACGTCATTATTCCTTGTGCGCTGTACAGATACATGACGTCACCATTCCGCGTTCCTTTTAAGGGTACACGATTTTTATTCAACGTTTCTCGTATTGGTAATCACCATTCCAAGTTCTCTGTACACACATACACACACACACACACACACACACACACACACACACACACACACACACACACACACACACACACACACACACATATATATGTCGTCACTACTACAGCTTGCCTTTACTACTATGCGATATCGTTATTCAAGGTTACTTCTACACCAGGAGGCCTCACCACTCCATGTTCCCCTTCCACAGAACGCATCGTCACCATCACTGTTACATTTACAGTGTTGTGATGTCAGCATTTCGCATTTCATTTAATACATCTGGAGGCACTATTTTTCATCAAT
>NC_061839.1:13082790-13085290 GCF_019202785.1 Penaeus chinensis
CTCGCATATATTGTATATGTGTATATGAATGTCTTTTTCATTAAGTTTCTCAGTTATAAATTGCAATGGAGTTAAGTGACATTCAGTGAATTAAATATACTGTATCAACCTGTGCTAAAGGTCATGGACTTCATTTGCATTATTCTCCCATCTGTCTTTACAACCTGGCCCAAAATAATCCAGTGATCCATCTTTGGGAAGTCACTAATTCAGCTAACCAAGCCCAGTGGTTCATCCCAGTCGGTTAATTCATATATATTTCAAATCTTCATATATTTCACTTTTTGCTTAGAAATGCAAAAGGTGCTATTTGCAGTGTATACTGTTTCTTTTTTTTAAACACATGAGAACCATAAGTGCCGAAGCTTTTTGTTTGAAACTTAGTTTGAAATAACAATTAACATTGAATTACTACAATAACAATGTATACTCGCTTAGCCAATATGAAAGTCCTAAGAGGCTACGTAACGTATTAAAAATCTTACTCGACTGACCCAAGACTCGGAGAAACCTTGACTGCCTAGCGCCGTCCAACCTTAAATGTGACATAAAATACCTTGGATAGGCTCATCACCGGAAAAGGGGAAGGCCATTAAGTAAAAAAAAAGAAAAAAGAGAAAGCTACTATTTTCAAAGCAGAAAACAAAACATTTACAAATAAAATAAAAAGAACAGCTACTATTGTCAAAGCAGAGACCTTTTAAGGACTATCTTTCAAAAGGACTTCTCCTGTTATCTGTACAGCATTAGAGCACTTTATTGCTTTCCAGCGGTCATATACCCAAAGGACGGGATGGCACTGTCAATTACATAGTGACTTCCACAGCCTCAGTATAGTACATAGATAGCAGGTAGACTGATAATGCTGTCAAGGCTGCAGATCTTCTCTGAGAGAGTAAAGACTTTCCTTCTTTCTCTCTATCCTTCTTTCATTTCTTTCTTATTCCTTTCTCCACTCTTTTCCTGTGAACAATGCCCCTTTAACATATTTTGATACAATTTTATAAATGTTTTGTTTTACTACTCTGTTCATTTGCCTGCTATTCGTCTTGGACTTTTCTGTTTCTCTTGCAGTGATCAAGTAACGCGAGTGTAGCATTCTCAATCCTTTGCTCTTGGTCGAAATCAGGAACATATAACAGTAGAATAAATACCAGTGACTTGAGAAAATTAACAAGGGATTTAAATAATGACATTCTGGAGTATTTCGTCTGTTGTATATAAAGTTATAGCTATATATAACTATATATATCATATATAGATATATATATATTATATATATATTTATAGGGATGACTTTATATAAATCATGGTATAATAGCGTTGGTTGGAATTTGAAAAGACGGTCATTTCCAAAGGCTCTAGTTCGTCCCACTTAGCGTGTAGGTGCTAGTAGAATTTAAAGGGAAAAAGTGGGGGAAACAAACATGCTAGTCTAGGATAAATAAACACTGAAGGGATGATGGAATGGGTCAAGGATGGTGCATAAGCGAGGGGTGCGTGTTGACCCCCACTGCGCTTGCTACAACCGGTGGTTTCTGGTCGGGTACCGGACACAGTATGGCGAGGCGGGTGGGGAGGGCGGGTAGGATGGCAAACGAGGTCATTAGCCAAGTATGGTGATGACCTCTCACTACCCTTAACAGCCGCACACAGTTATATGTGGTGGGCAGACACCCCCTCCCGACGTCCTTTCCTTTCTCCCGAGACAGTAAAATTGATAGTTGTGGTCTTTAGGCATAATGGGATTTTGAACTGGATGCATCTTAACGGATTTTATTAATTTTGTCAAAAAAAGAAAAAAAGATAGAAGGTAAATCACGCATTGTAAATATTTTGGAACTTGTAAAAAACGGGTAAAGAAATTACATAATTTTCACAAGAATTACATTATTTTCTATAATGGTCCTAAATCTGAACAAGTATATCATACGGTTGGTTGCATAGAAATATCATTATGGGATAGTTAAACCTGTATCAGGTCGCGTCTTCGAGAAGTTATTACGTCATTTTCTTCTTTTCTAAACATGCAGTAAATCACACTACTGAAATGTATCAGCCAGGCATCAATTTTCCGATTAGGCCACAGTCAAGGAATAAAAATGGGACACCCGCAGGACTAGGGACAAGCGTCGGGGGTCCTCGGGCGTGCGGTGGGGGCCTCTCACCTCACCCTGCTATTAACGTCAATCAGGACATCGTCCATCATGACTCCGCGATCATGGTCTCCGCACTATGATCGTTTTATTATCCTAAATAAGGCAGCGTATCTTCGACGTACCAAGAGGGGGACTTTTGTAAGCGTCGATAGTCGGTTTGCTGCCGTCGTTTCTGATTGCCGTCGACCTTGAAATCGGGTTTATATCGGGCTGGGGGTACTTAGTAATTTGATTTAACAAGCTTTAAATTCGTAAAGCTTTTCCAACTAACGCAGTGAACAAGTAACCACTGATTGCAACGGGGATTCTCAGTAATTTCCTTCGGCGCGGACTCCTTGACG
>NC_061839.1:13087790-13100290 GCF_019202785.1 Penaeus chinensis
CTCCCTCCCCCTCTCTCTCTTTCTTTCTCTGTCCTTCCTCTCTCTCTCTCTCTCTCTCTCTCTCTCACACTCTCTCTCTCTTCTCTCTCTCTCTCTCTCTCTCTCTCTCTCTCTCTCTCTCTCTCTCTCTCTCTCTCTCTCTCTCTCTCTCTCTCTCTCTCTCTCTCTCCCTCTCTCTCTCTCTCTCTCTCTCTTATTCAGTCACCCATTGATTGTTCACACACACACACACACACACACACACACACACACACACACACACACACACACACACACACACACACACACACACACATATATAATATATATATATATATATATATATACATACATATATATTTATATATACACATAAATGTATATGTATATGTATATATCAGTATATATATACATATATACATATTTATATGCATATATATATGTATATATATATATTTATATATATATATGTGTGTGTGTGTGTGTATATATATATTTTAGATAATAACCTGCGCATAGCATGCAATGCTAGTGCAATATCAAGTGCAAGCAACACAAGTCAAACTCTCCTGGAGAAGAAACCAAATAAATCAAAGACACTCTCACGCACGGAGATATATATTAGAATAAATGAAAAGAAGAATTATAAACACGACACCGACCGCTGTTAAGTTAGGGGTCTCCATCGTGGGTTATAACTTACTCAAGAGTGGAGACAAAAAATATCCAGACATGGAGTTGCATGAAAGGGCAGCTCGGTAAATTATATATATATTCTTTATTATTTGAAAAAGTTCGAAGAAACAGGTATAATCCTCGTTGTAATTCTGCCATGTCTTTTCTAAATACTGTTTGTATCTAACGATGTATTAGGAGCGTGCAAAATTCCGATAATCTATCATACCAGCAACCTAGTATCCATATAAGTCAAACTTTTTTTTTTTTTCTATCTCCATAGAATTGACCTTCGATGCACAAGACTCGTGATTAAGGATCCTTGTAAAGCAAAGGTTGTAAATAAGCTGATGATTATCGCCGCGGGTAATTTCTAGGACAAAAGTGACGGGTAAAAGTGCATCATAAACGGATCACTTTCATCGGGCAAAATAACCAAGCGACCATGATATAACCTGCGTGACGTCAGAAGCAGTGGGCGTGCCAGCCAGTCCCCGTTCAGACCGGCTAACTTTAGCGGCTTTAGGAGTGAAGCTAATTTTGGACTTTATTTGCTTTGATCTTTTTGCCAAGCGGTCTCCATAGATGACTTAGATCGAGGTCGGAGATTTCTAGGGGGTCAGGGTGATTTCCTTCATTCATCTGTGACGGAACAAGGTTTCTCTAATGAATGGAAATGCAAAAGTAGAATACAGTGTCACATATAACACGGTGAAGATATTCATGCACGTAGCTCTGTTGTTGGATTATAAAACCTCATTATATAGTAATACGAAACGTTAGTCAAGAGAAAAGCTTCCTTCATGAACATGAGCTCAAACATATAAGTATAAATCCAAAAACGAGGGATTTTGAAAGATCTTTACTACCCGAACAGTTCCCAAATATAGCTGAAGAATAAATTCACATTGCCTTTACGTTTTTTTGTTTATAACCAGCAATAAGTCATAAGCAATTAACTACAGAAAAGAAGTTTAACAGTGACGAGTTAATAAAGCATCTGGAATTCATCGAGACCGCAAGTTTGCCCACCAAAAAGCACAGGACTGTTTCGTCACCGATACAAAGATGTGCAGTGTGTGTCGTTGGGGTTTGAGAGCATGCTGGTCGCTGACCAGAGTGACACCGCCGGCAAAGGAGAAAAAAGTATTACCTGGAGTGCCTCATTATCATCCGAGACATTACCTTTTTGTCTTACTTGTATTTCCCAAAGGTTGTTGACCTCAGGTTAGACGGCCTCGGTTTCTCTGTTAACAAAGCTGGCGTGCGAGGTTCATCAACTTTCCGCGACATTTTGACATCCTCTCCTCCTTGCTTCCTAACTCTACCTTCCACCCGATCCTCCCCGGGTATGAATCATTCGTCTGCTTCCTCGCTCTTTTCTTCGGGAGATCGCTTTCGGGAGGGTGAGGCCGAACGGGAGGAGAGAGCGAGGGCAGGAATGCAGGTGCTCTCTCCTGGAGTGCCCTGAGGAGCCTTCTGCATCAGCTGATGTGTAAGTGCATATCCCGAGCCCGTGACCCCTCGTCCTCCGTCGGCGGGCTTCGAGGCGGTTACCAAGGGGTTCCGGGCGCATCGCCATCGATCACCAGGTGCGTCAGCTCGTAGGGTTGTTAGCCCCACGCGGCGGCCATTTGCAGCAGAGATGCAGTTATGGCCCCGCAGTGCGGCCGGCCGTGTAACTTTGAGATTCTTAGTGGATAATGGGTTTGATGTGACCTTTTTGGGAATTTCTGCGAGTCCGTGTGTTATCCCCCACGGCTTAAAACGCGGCCATCAGTCACGGGGTATCAAGCGCGCCACATCAAGAATTCGACCGTAAACTTGTTGGAAAACTTTAAACTTCGCCGGGTTATCGGCAGGCGACGCGGCTGCATGCTGGGAAGCCATTAACATTTTCGAGACCCCCATTCATTCTGCATAATCCCCCCCTTCCTCTGCATGGCGTCCCCCTAGAGCACGCTCGCCTAGTAACAAGGCCCTGGCAGATGGAGCGCGGAGGCTCGGTCCCGCCGACGAGCAACAAAAGGTACTGCCGTTCCTGTGCCACCTGTCCACATATCCCGGAGGAGTCATGCAGTTTATGGCCGAACCAACAAGCCCTCCCGAGGTGGCAACACTGGGGCGCTGCAGTGGTTGCGTTACGGCTTGTTTTATGACTCAACAAGATGCAATGGCTGCGCTGGGAGAGCTCGCTGCTTTCCAGCTTATCCCCGAGGCTTGCAATATTTGCCTCTCGTTCGAAAGAGGGTTTCCGCATTTTTGTCATTCCAGAGTGAGGTTTCTTTAAAGAAAAGAAAAGAAAAAGTTGATACTCTTCCATGATTCTAAAAGGAAACATATGATCTTGCAATATGCAAATTATATTCCTAGGCGTGCCTTAGAAAGCTTAATAAACACTTTATATATTCGACGATGAAACATAAATATATATACGAGTATTTAAGCGAACTTAATATTTTTCAGCAAATTCAAGGGTAAATACTGCCCATTCGACATTAAATTCTCGAATTTCGACAACATTTATCGCTTGAAATCTAAAACGGGTTAAAGTAAACCAAGCATATAAATAAATATAATTAGCAGAACACGTTCCTACCTCTTGAAACCGTAACTTGGAAGGCACTTACTTGGCTTTCATTTTGAGATAAGAAACAACTGCTCTGACAGGAAAGTCTACTGTGCTGCATCCCACGAGAAACGAAGACTGTAGTAGTAATAGTAGTAGTAGTAATAGTAATAGTAATAGTAGTAATAGTAGTAGTAGTAGTAGAAATCGTAATAGTAGTAGTAACAATAGTAATAGTAGCAGTAACAGTAATAGTAGTAAGAGTAGTAATAGAAGTTGTAGTAATAGTAGATAGTAGCAGTAGTTATATTGAAAACAACAATAACAATACCACTAATAAAGCCAAGACAGACCACTAAAGAAGTTAAATACCAATCTGCATACGCGTTATTACTTAAGAAAAAAAAAACACTGCGATGCTCTGGAGAATGATTTTACATCCCACTTGAACACGGATATTCGCAACAGCAGATAATCCAGTATGCGTAGCGCGGCTCGCAATATTACACGCTGCAGAAATGGGGTCACAGTTTTGAAATCCAACTTTCACGCACGTTAAAAAAAAAAAGGAACTGTCCATACAACTAGACTTAACTCTCATCTTCTATACTACAACTATTAAACTATCTATCAGAATTTATAGATTAGTTACCCACTAAACCAACTATCGGCAAGAACGTGGGTCTCTCTTTCACCTTTCTTTTACCTTCATGCAGCAGTTAAATCGCCATTAGTCATGGTGTTTCGACTCCCTCACGACTAAAAACCCGTTGTAATTGCCGAATAAATGCAAGCCGAATGAAAGAGGAACGGAGAAAGAAAAGCTGCGAGCGGAGAGCTTTTGTAGAGCTGCGTTGGCGGCTGGTAATGGCTATGGCGATGTAGGCGTCGCTTCGGTAAAGGTGTGAAGTTTAGTATAGTCTGTCGTGTGTAATACCTGAGACGGAGGGAGGGGGAGGGGGAGGGAGAGGAGGAAGAGGAGATTGAGGAGGTAGAGGAGGTAGAGGAGAGAGGGAGGGAGGGAGGGAGGTAGAGGAGAGAGGGAGGGAGGGTGGGTGGGTGAGTGGGTGGGTGGATGAGTGGGAGGGAGGAAGAAGAAGAAGAAGAAGAAAAATAAAAATAAAAATAAAAAGAAGAAGAAGAAGAAGAAGAAGAAGAAGAAGAAGAAGAAGAAGAAGAAGAAGAAGAAGAAGAAGAAGAAGAAGAAGAAGAAGAAGAAGAAGAAAGAAAAAGAAGAAAAAGACGCAGAAGAGGAGGAGGTGGAGAAGGGGTAAGGGGAGGAAATGTGAAGGTGAAGATGAGAGAGAGAGAGAGAGAGAGAGAGAGAGAGAGAGAGAGAGAGAGAGAGAGAGAGAGAGAGAGAGAGAGAGAGAGAGAGAGAGAGAGGGAGAGAGAGAGGAAAGAAACAGATAGACAGACACATACAGACAGACACATACAGACAGACACAGACACAGACACAGACACAGACAGAGACAGACAGACAGAGAGAGAGAGAGAGAGAGAGAGAGAGAGAGAGAGAGAGAGAGAGAGAGAGAGAGAGAGAGAGAGAGAGAGAGAGAGAGAGAGAGAGAGAGAGAGAGAGAGAGAGAGAGAGAGAGAGAGAGAGAGAGAGAGAGAGTGAAAGAGAATAACCAACATTATTTTTTTTATAGAATCAAGTTTGTTACTATCACAGCTCTGCTGAAAATACGACACTCAAGACACTGAGACTGAAATGTGTTTGTTCAATCTTTTCCCCTTCATTTTTACCAATCAGCAATAGAACGCACAGCGAGAAATACAAATAAAAGTAATTTGAATAGAAGGACTATCAAAGAAGCCGAGAGCTGAAGGTCCAAACAGAAGTGACCAGCAAACAAAAGAAACCAGAAGTGCAAATGAATAGATCAAAGAAACGAGACACAGCTGAATCGAAGCCCAATGTGTCTTGCGAAGCTAACAAATCATGAAAGACTTACAGCATGTTGTCAAGTTTGTATCAATATTGATACTTGTTTGATCGTCCTCTTCTCAGCCGCCGCTACTGGATGTGCGTCCCCGAGTTTGTCGCATGTCTGTCAAATGTTTTCATCTTTGGTGTGAAAATAATTATGGTCGAGCTGTTTTTTATCTGTGTTTTGTTTGAGGTTAGATAGTTTGATGAATTGGTTTTATCGTAGGTATTTTCCTTTTTTTTTCGTCTTGTTTTTAAGACGTTATTAATTTCATGTTAGATTTTGATACAAAGGAAAGGAGAAGATACATAATCTTAGAACACTCAAAGATGTATCTTTAAAATGAGATTCTGAAGTTGTAAATTTAGTGAATTGAATTAACATCGGATTTACACATATAGAGAGGAAGAAACTGTAAAAAAGGATTTCGAAAAAACCTTTAAAACTTGACTGACATGTTAAATAAAGGAAATTAAAATATGCCATGGACACAAAGTAATGTAATCGACAGGCGAGAGAATAAAAACACGGGAGATTAGCGATGGCATTAGGGAAAAAGGAAAGAAAAGAAGGAAAAGAGGGAAAGGGGAACAGGGGCGAGGGAGTAGGAATGCCTTAAGAGGAATCATACGACGCCAGACACATGCCCGGTGAGGTGCTTTCTTCCCAAACTTGGTTAAAATGAGTCGAGTTGAGCGGTCACTCCCAGCCAGGTCGCACAGCCTAGCCTCCGTTACCACCGTTTCTCGCACCGGCGACTGGGGGAAACGATACCACATTTTTTCCCTTTATTTGCTGTGCTGGGGTTTTACCATGAGTAACACGCTGGGTCGTTTCATCGAGGCGAAACCAGTACATGGAACTTTTATGATGAAACGCCGTCTCGGATAAACACTTGCTGTGGTAGATGTCCTTGTTACCCTTGGAAAGACGTAACCCCTTTGTTTAGAGGGCATGCTACTTCGATGAAGTCGACACGTACGAGAGGGTGACCTTGGGCATCAGCCATGAGATACGAATCAACATCAGGTTTGGATCTACCGGTGCGTTTCACCGATTCCACTGCACGCTGTCCTGATTCCCGTTCACCTCTAGAGCGGGCGACTCCCCAGCCTCACGTGGATGCGCCAGGCCGAGAGAGAGCAGGGGCGGCGCCCTCGGGAGGGGAGGGGGGTCAAACTACAATTTGATTCTATTAACCGCTAGCTGGCACCACGGGAGGGAACCCCTATCACTAGTCTTCCCACACCGGGCGTTGCACACTCTCTGTCTGCGATGAGCAATGTTTCGGTTCTAATGCCAGGCTCTTACTCTGAAAACTGTTGAAAACTGCTGAGTTTCTTGTACAGCTGAATGAAACTTTAGATCAAGTTCAGAGCGGTTTAAGTAAGGAAAGAATTTTGTTAAAATCTCGGTAAAATGTAGATAAAAGAATAATAAATGATGAAAACATGTCATAAACCAGCTTAAACATACATAAACAACTTGAAATAATTAACAGATCAGTACTTACGCACAGGCAAAGAAAACATTAAAACACAAAAGGCAAAATTTAATTTCCGAAAGAATAATAAACACATCATATAACGTATCTGTAAACATTAGATCACGACACTTGAAATAACAGACAAACACATCAATGATTACACAGACATATAATTTTCCAATGATAAACGGCCAAACCATAAATCTCTCCCTCCTCACTTGTCCCAGCTTGACGCCCATACACGACCCTCGTGGTGTCACTGCTCTTAAATGGTCCCTCGTCTAGATTACACAAGAGACATTGTAATTAGGCGTAATCAAACAACGGGTATAATGGCGATGTACACAGGCAGTGTTACATGGCCAGGTGGAGGTGCGGCCTCAGCGCGGGCCAGCAGTAAGAAGACAACTCCCAGCAAACAAAACCCGTACGCTGTGGGAGGACCTCGTTTTGTTGATCATCGTATCCCCTCAACTCCACCTTCGTTTCAGATGATGGAGCGTCGGATCTCCCTCCTTTACATATTTATTTAAGCAGAGGAGGCAGGAAATAATCAATAAGTATCACAGGCAACGTTAACCATGAGCGAATAGCGTCCTTCTTCATTGAGTTGTCCAAATAAGCAGTGGCCCCCTTGTTGCGACTTGGTATTAGGTCCGTAGCCCCTCGCGCCCTCTGTCTGCCATTATCTGCGCGCCGACCCACACCAGCGGTCGCCTGGGATTTACTTGCTATTTTTAGCTCACATTTGGATTCCTTTTTCTTTTCTTTTCTATTTCTAGGCACACACGAGATGTGGTACAGTATGTGGATGTGCTGTTTTCTAGAGGGTCATAAAACAACATGCATATATATATTTACATTATAAAGTTTGGAATCATAATATGAACCAAATCGTTAAGAACAAGCATCAAGGAGCAAAGTCCTAGAAATTGCAAGATCTGCCAGCGCGTGACGTACAGACATGGGCAGGGGTTATTCGGTCTACCACAATGTCTGGCCACATAAGGCATCCCTAGTAGTTCATCTTTTTCTTCTGTATTTGTGCAAATCTGATACGGCTTTACTATTTCCATAACAAAACCAGGCAGGATGAGTATGAGAAATAAGTGCATAACGGACTACACTTTTAGAAAACCTGAATAGAGGGAATATATTAACGAAATTCATATACTAGTACCGATTTTCCGCATGCAAAGAAAATTAAATTGAACGTAGGGATTACCGTAACGAAATTAACGTATGTACAAACCGAAAGTAGATAGAATACTAAGAATACTAACATTAAGATCTCAAAGTACACAGACTAACCAAAAGCAGAGAAGTATGGACGTTGTACACAGCTTCCAGACTGCGCTTCCTCCAGCTTGTCTGCGGCGCGAACCTGGGGCGTATTTGGTCTCAAAATATTTGCGATATTCTCACCTTCCTCTCACCTTGACAACACAAATTTTGAAATATTCATCGGACAGTTAATCATGAAGTCTGCTGCTTTACCGTGCATTTGGATTAAGTCTTTTCTTTTTTATAAGATTGTGAAGCAAATTAGCCGTCCAATAATGTAGTTTAGTACAATGAAACGTGATGAATAAGAATACTATTCCGAAAAAATTGCTGATTCTTTATTGTCACCTTTAGAAGGACTTTCCTATTAAAGATAAAATTGTTTTCTTTTTCTGTTTTGTTACGAAATATCAGCAAGTTTAATGTGATTTGAGTTTTTTTTTCTTGTCTTTTACTCTGAATTTCCCGACTTTTTCTTTGGTCGCCTCTGTTCTGAATCTCTCCTTGGTGTCCCGAAACCTCGAAATGTGAGAGTGTGCGGAGGCGTTCTCCTTCAGTGGCGCGGGAACCATCAACATCCCGGTCGGAACAAAGTGATCCTTTAGATAGCGTCAACTACGGCGGAGTTCGTGATCATAAATTGGGCACAGTTATCCCCAACTTGTTTTGGACTTGGTGTAGTGGATCGTCTTACGGCGGGTCTGGGACTGCTGGGACTCGCTGCTTTCCTTGTCACCGCCGGCAGGCCTCGCTTATCTGCAGGCATATCACGCGCAAACACACGCACACACACGCACACGCACGCACGCACACACGCATACACGCACACACGCACGCACGCACACACGCACGCATGCACGCGCACGCACGCACGCACGCACACGCACGCACACACACGCACACGCACGCACGCACGCAAGCACACAGACACACACACACACACACACACACACACACACACACACACACACACACACACACACACACACACACACACACACACACACACACACACGCACACACACACAACCCGCGCGCAATATATACATATACATACTTTAGCATATGCACAAAATCAGCTTTCTTATCCTTGCTTCACCTGGTATTTTCTTCATTGCTGCAAATTCTCTTTCCCATTCTTCCTCCGCCAACAGTATAAATACTCCTTCATTTTCTTTGTAAATATAATGTTATTTTCTTTTCCTTCTTTCTTGTATATTTACTGCCTCTCCCTTATCTCAAATCTTTTTCACTCCTGCGCACCTGTCTCTCCGAGGGTTTGTGCGCGCGCTGACCTGTTTTGACCTCCTACCTAAAATCCTTAATTCTTTGTCTCACTCTTTTCGTGTTTTATTCGACTCTCCTTCTCCACCATCTCTTCTCGTCGCTCTCCTCCTCTTCCTTTCACTCATTCTTGTTCTTCTTCCACTTATCTTACCTCTCCCTCTCCCTCCCCATTTCCTCCTCCTCTTCTTTCTCTTTCTTCTCCTTCTCCTTCTCTTTCTCCTTCTCTTTCTCCTTCTCTTTCTCCTTCTCTTTCTCCTTCTCTTTCTCCTCCTCCTCCTCCTCCTCCTCTGTCTCCCCTTACAGAGAGTAAGGAGAGGCAGAGAATTAGGAGGGAGAGCGAGAGGGAGAGGGGGAGGGAGAGGGAGAGGGAGAGGGAGAGGGAGAGGGAGAGGGAGAGGGAGAGGGAGAGGGAGAGGGAGAGGGAGAGGGAGAGGGAGAGGGAGAGGGAAGGAGAGGGAAAGGAAGAGGGAGAGGAAGAGGGAGAGGAAGAGGGAGAGGAAGAGGAAGAGAGAGAGGAAGAGGGAGAGGAAGAGGGAGAGGAAGAGGGAGAGGAAGAGAGAGAGGAAGAGGGAGAGGAAGAGGGAGAGGAAGAGGGAGAGGAAGAGGGAGAGGAAGAGGGAGAGGAAGAGGGAGGGGAAGAGGGAGAGGAAGAGAGAGAGGAAGAGAGAGAGGAAGAGAGAGGAAGAGAGAGAGGAAGAGAGAGAGGAAGAGAGAGAGGAAGAGAGAGAGAGAGAGAGAGAGAGAGAGAGAGAGAGAGAGAGAGAGAGAGAGAGAGAGAGAGAGAGAGAGAGAGAGAGAGAGAGAGAGAGAGAATGAGGGAGAGAAAGAGAGAGAGAGAGGAGAGGAGAGGAGAGGAGAGGAGAGGAGAGGGAGAGAGAGTGGGAATAAGGAAAGAAAGAGGGAGAGTGAGAGGAAAGAGGGAATGGGGTGAGAAAGAAAGAGGAAGAGAGATAGAGAATATTTACATATATCCGAAAGAGATAGGCTATCTGTCTCAGTCGAGAAGCAAAATGCACAGTGCACAGCAAATTTTACCTCGATTAGATATCAATGAAACAAATACACAAACAAACAAACGAGGAGCGCCCGATCCCTCGCCGAAGCGATATCGAACAAAAGGCTTTTGATTGCTTTATCCGACATCACTTGCGAGGCCAATTAAAGCGAGCGGGAGAAAACGTCCCCACGCTATCTGCCGCCGCCACAGCCCGACTCGTCACAGGAGGGTCTCGGTCCCTCCGTGCTATAAGGAGAGCCTCCGCATGGGACCTCGCTATCGCCTCCTGCACCCGGCCCTAACGAACGCGACCATTCATTACACTAAATGCAGGGTTGGGTGTGAATCTACATACTGTTTTAGGGTCAAAACGTTTTCTCTTGAAGGGACGGGATGGGATGCGGGTGAGCGGAGGGTGGAGTCATTCAGTAATTGTTCTCGTTTTTTTTTTTTTTTTTCATCGCGAGGAAAATGGGAATGGATGAGAAAAAGAAAGGGATGGGGGTAATGATGGAGAGGGGGAAAGAAATTAGAGTGAGGGAGTGCAGTGGAAGATGTTAAGGATATTCGATAAAAGTAAAGAGGAAAGAGCTTCCAGATATCTCAAGGATCAGATGATGCCGCAGGACCAGGTCGTGGCGCGAGGAGTCATTAACACCACAAAGCCTGCCAATAAGGATGCCGCAGGCGCGCAGGACGGAGGGAGATAGCGAGCTCCGCCCATAAACAGGGCCGACCGGGGCCGTCGATGGGTGACAGTCATTCTCACACCTTGTTTCTCGTCCCTTACGTTATTCGGGATCGTCGACCTTACATGTGCATGTGGGATGGCACTGTCTTGCCTAGGGTATAAAGTCCCACCTACATCCCCCTGAGTCATGCAGCGTCTACACCGGGTCTGCGGGGGACGCCTGAGCCGGTAAATGCACCTCACCTGCTCATTAGTGAGAGGAGATGCAGGTCGGCCAGGTGTGGTGAGACGGAGGCTGCTTTGCAACTAGGACGCTGACGTTCCTCGTGTACTTTATGTGTACCTTGGGAGTGCATGCTTTGTATATTTCTTGTAGGCCATGTACCTACTTTACCTTCCGTTCCTTCTACGTATTTTATATGCACGTTCCGCTTTTCATATGCAGTTTATGTAACTTATCAGGCCGTTTGGACTGATTTATGCATGCATCACATTATGTATGCATTCTGCGTACCATATATGTATTTTATACATCTAGAATAATGTTATTATTACTGTTTTTTTTTTCCATGTATACTCTCTTATTTGCCTATCACAGTTTTCTCCAAAATGAATTGTCATAAGTCCCTCTCTATTAATCATTATGCTTCCCATCTCATCCTGTGTTCATCTTACAGCGTCATAATGCATCTTGACTCATGCAGCACCCAGCAACCTCCGACAGCTTTCCGTGCCAACTACCATGGTCCCTTAATGTCCATGTAGACTTTACTACTTCTGCGGTTCCTTAAATGACCGGCTTAAACTTGTGTAGAAAACTCCAGCTGTATACTTACCCTCCGTTAATGTGTTTTTTCTTTATTAAATAAAACCCTATGGACCTCTCGTAGCTCCCCGGAGCGCTGAGGCAGGCACTGTGACGTATCACTCAGACCACAACATGTAAGCCCTGCCTTCATTGGTCACATCCAATTATCGAGTTACGTAGAAAATTGTCTCTTTACTGACGGTTTAGTTAATGATAAGATATCCTTCTTGCACAAACTTATCGGTGGTAGAGAAAGCAAGAACAAAAGAATACATAATAAGGAGAGTACGAATAAGGGGGACAGGATGACACGAGATAAAACCTCGCGTCGAAGGAACTTTGTACGAGGCCCCGCAACCACTGACAAGGGCGGCATGGCGTGATGGTTCGAATTGTGATGGATGCTTCTGCACGCGAAGGTCCGCCGTGCTCTGCTCATGCTTGAGCGGTGACTCATGTCGATGGCAGACAGAATGCTGGTCGAACTCGAGGCCGGTTTGCTTGGGGAAGTGGCTTGGGTCTCCCAGGCAATTATCGGCTATTGTATCCGCACTACACCTAAACCTGCCTGTGCTTTGGAAGAGTGTTATCTGTACATTGCCGATTCTGCCTGTTTTTCTCTTGTAGAAATTGATACAAAGAATTTGCGATATAAGAATAAATGTTATAGTAATTAACACAAAGGTTCCTATTATATCCTGGCACTTACCTGTGTTTTCTTCAAGTCAGTTCATTAACGAAATACGATTTAATGTTAAATGAATAAATACAATTCAAGATCGAGATA
>NC_061839.1:13107790-13112790 GCF_019202785.1 Penaeus chinensis
CCGTACTGAGATTCATTCAATTGTCTAAGGTGCTGAAATAAACGTAAATGGAATAAGACGAGGGAAAATAACTAACCTATTTTTAGATTATTTTTATCAGGTAAATTCATTGGAGCAACGAAATAAAAATTTCTTCCAATCAATTATAAAAAATCACAGTGGATCGGGTGACTTGTGTTTACTCTTAAGAACTAAGTAAAAGCAATAGCTCAGGAACGAGTTACGCCGCAAGAGATAGGAGCAAAACTAATAGCTCGGCTTAACTCGCACAAAGAAGAGGAATAACAAACACAACGGCAATGCGAGGCTTATCCAGCTTAAAAAAACATCCAATCCAAACCCCGAAAGTCAATTCAAGATAAGTTCGACGTCTCGAAAAATTAATATCCTGTCAAGCTAAAAAAAATAAAAAATAAAAAGGACAACATAAGAGAGGAGAAAGGCGCGGAGGTAATGAAAGCGAGATTATCTCCGAACAAGCCACAATGTACGCTACAGTGACGGGTCTCGAGACTCAGCCACCCCAGGTAACCCCCTCCCGCTATAGCTAACGCCATCCAGCCACGACTATTTTCCGAATCTTCATCCCATTGAGCGCGGCGAGTTCAAGGTGTCCTTGGTCACTAGGGAGGCAGGAGGTTGGGGTGGAATTGAGGAGGGGAAGGGGGGGGGAGGGGCGTGTGTGACTCATATGACTCACATCCCCTACAGACGAAGAGGTCACCGGCGCCCTTGCCATCGTGACTTATCACTCCAGCCTCGCCAGGTACATTCTCCGACGCCAAAATTGGTCTGCGATCGAATCTGGCGGGAGACTTGCACGGGGGAGGAGGAATCGCTGATGAGTTCGATAAATCTTTACCGTCCGCGTAACGAGTGCCACAGACATAAAGATTCCGGCAGACATCTCTGAGACGCTGCCACTGCGGGCCGAGGATTGTGCGGGACAGAAGGCTACGTGTCACGGACCGGCCTGACAGGGAGGCACGGGGGAGGAAAATGGGCTTCATTGATCTTAATAGAAGCATGCTCTTCGCTTGCTGTGCTGTTCTTGGCCGGGCTGTATAATCCGTTAAAAGATTACCAATGAGTTTCAAAATGTGTATACAAAAGTTATAATGAAGATCATACCTGTTGGATTGGATTTTAATACTGGAGACACTGAAGACTGTATATTATATAAAAAATCTACAAACTTGATTTCGAAAACCAATTGCTGTAAAAAAAAAAAAAAAAAAAAAAAAAAACTTTGGCGATACGATGTAGAATCTCAAGTCCTTTCCGTCTCTACTTTCACCCGTCATACACAAAGGTTAAAAACCAGTTCCTTTTGAATAATGCCTCCGCCTTTCATGGGACCCATAGACACCATTTCCCCAATGTAATTTACGCACGTATTCAGAGTATTCAAGTTTTATGCAAGCTGCCTTCGTTTTCGAACAAATAATAATAAAAAACAGAATAAAATAAAACTTATGAAGGTCAGTTGCTCTACCATAAACGATGATCGAAGCCAAAGGGAACTTTCCTTTCTCGGAATGTCATGGCATATTAATTATAGGCCATTAACAGTGAGATTGGTAAATGGCGATCCTATCGTAAAATGCTTTGTTAGTTTATACAGATTGGCTTTTAATATTGTGAGGATCTGTAGGCCTATATTTAGAGAGTTAGGCCGCTGGGATGAAGCCAGACCCGTTCTGTATGCAAATGTAAACACACAACACGAAGACTTATAATATGATTAAGAAGAAAGAAAAGGAAGATACAAAGAAACTTACAGCTCTAACATTCCGGTCTGAGACTCTGAGAGCTATTTTGGGAAAGCAGTCCGGAGTGGCTAAATCCATCGACCAAAACGTCCAGTGCGTAACTGATAATTACTTTTGTGAGGAGAGTCACTGACCTAGAGAGCAAGGAGTCATCCGAATTAATTAGCTAGGCCGTTCAATCAATTAACTTTCGAATACCTATATTTCATTCTTTCATCTCTACCTTCAGTCTGAGTAGAAAAAAGTGGCTTGCGTAGGTTGCAAGACCATATCTCTGAAGATAGTAGCTGCGACTAGCCAATGATTATCTACATTATCGATCCCTCTCCTCTTTCCCCAGCGCTGCCGGCGGCGACCTGCAGACCCTACTCGACGAGGACATGGTGCCCTATGAACGTGACGTCATCAGCTTCACCCGACAGCTCCTGGAGGGACTCGTCTTCATCCACGACCAAAACATCGTCCACCTCGATATCAAGGTAAGGCTGGCTGTCTTGCCCGGCAGACAGTCCTCTCTGGAAGACAAATGAACCTGAGCAGGTCCTAAAATTGCAAAGCAAGCAGAGACTTGCTCTCCCGCAATCTTCTCTCTGACCGCCTCGCTCTTTTGCCTCAAATTCTCCATTGTCATTTTTCTTGCCCCTTCTTTATTCTTCTTATTATCCTTCCTTTGTGGTCTAGATTTTCTGTAAGTTTTCGAAAAAGAATCATTGTCCTGTTTGGAAAGACTCGCATAATATATAATTATTCTAATTCCTCGGCGAACAAATCTCTCTCTTTGCTCAAAGAACGACTTTCCAGTAGTGCGACATACATACTTTTTGCCTTATCTATTTTCTCCAATCCATTTATATACAATTTAACCTAAGAATACACTTAGTTATAAATTGCTTTCAAATCAACTACTATGCGACTCTAATCAAATACATCAGTCTCCCGCACTGTTGAAACGCGCGTGAAATAAGCAACTTCTGTAGAGCGCCGCGACAGCATCAGAGTACAGAACATATGTAGTTCCTTTCACTGTTAATTACAAGAGCACCATAATTGCTGTCGTCATTATAGCTAAAGTAGAATGAGGCCCAGGGTATGTAAAGCAATGTCGCTCCATCGCCTGCTCCATAAAACATATGATTATTTGTTTGGAATGTTATCCTTGGGTGATTCAGAACTATGCTAAATATAATGAATACATAAATAAGAATGATTAGAGAAAAAATATTTTTATATATCGCATCTCTGACTTGTGGACGTTCTTCTTCCAACATTACATTCGATCCAACAGTCTTTTTCTTTCGTTTCCCCCCCCCCCCCCTCTCTCCCTCCTATTTCGAGTGCCACACCTCCCTGGCCATTGTGAACAGCACCATTTGTCAGGCAGGTTCCCTTCCTCACAAGGACTTGGGGCTTTTACCCTTCCAAGCAGAGGATTGCACAATTATTCTCTTGTTTCATTTACATCTCGGTTTATTTATATGTCTTTATATTTTTCCTGCGTGTTCATTCATCATATTTTGCTTCTTTTAGTTCTGTAATTTTCGTTTCTCATTCTAATATCTTAGATTAGCACATGAATACTAACAACTAATCTTACCGCAATGCTTATCCACAGCGAATGCTTTTCAATGTTAAGTTTACTGAGATTTAGAAAATCTAAGTTGCCGTTAAGCAATCGAAGAAAAATATAAGTAAAGAATGTCGGAAACCTGTGAATTTCGCCAAAAGTCTTAACTCCACCAAATGTCGTCTAACTTAATGAAATTGCTTTTCGGCGATCACTAAGTGACTTTTTTCGGGCCTTTGATATCAATGTGAACTGCAGTCGCGCTTTGAGCTCCTACTGTGATTAGAGAGCGGCCCGGCGGCCGTGAACTGATCTGTTACTAGCATGACGCACCACCATTCCGTGCCGTGGCGCGATTCCACGCCCTCCCACCTGGCCAGTGCTCTAGGCCTCCCCCTCCCGTCCCCCCAATCGCCGGCCGCGCCCGCGCCTACGCCTCCTCTTCATCACAAGGCCACGATGCCATCCATCAACACAACCTCCGTCCCCGCTCTCCCTTCCAAGAATGATACGCGCACACTCATGGGCGTACAAAAGCGCAGTGCATGCTTGATCCGTCACACGATGAACACACTTTCTTCCAGAAGACTTTAGCTTCAATAGACGTGAAAGAAATAGGGTGCGGTATGACCTCGGAGAAACGAGCGATATCGTCATTGGAGCTCGAACCCGGAGAACAACCAAAACCTCATTAAGACTACCTGTGGGCGTTTATCTCGGCCACTGTGTTTACGTCTGCTGGCGAAGGGCAGAGAGGGCGAGGCGAGGCGTTGTTGGAGCGACGAGGGCCTAGGAGAGAGGGTAGTAGTGGAAATATGTAAGGAAAGGTGGAGTAAGAATGGAATGGAATAACAAAAATAATACATAAAGTTAATAAACCATTATAGAGGGACGCCGCTGCCGATGAAAAGAATTTAGATATCTTCCTTTGTCAGCGATCTTTAAGTCCGGAGAATCACCGTCTAGGCCCGACCATAGCAATGCTTACACACCGACCATCACCGACCCGATGACCTGCTCTTGTCCTGCCTATGCCTGTCCTCGTCTGGCGGACTCAAGGTGTTCCTGTCCTGTGACCTTTGGATACATCGAGGGCACCAAGGACGAGAACCCCTCCCCCCTTCTCCCCCGACCACCCAAACATGCAAGATTCTGGCTATTTTGTACTTGTCTTGTCATTTGCATACGGACTCTGTTCTTACTTGCCGCACCAAAATACATTTATTAACAGCATCGTTAGCAACGGAGACTGAAGGAATGTTGCTCAAGAAAACCTCGTCGAAAATAATTTTATCGGCCAATCCTCCTTGTGAAGTTATTATCTCACGTGGAGGCCGTCTTGTCTAGGTGACAGATTGATCAATCAGGTGAACCAGCGCGACTGTGTTTGTTGCTCATAGAGCGATATACATTGACCGGGAATGTTACTTATTTTGCATTATCGTAATAAAAACAGAATGGTTGTTGTTACAGTTTATTATAAGTAATATAATTAACTTTCCAGTCATGCCTACTATTCTAAGAACTAGCATCATAGTTATGAATTTTCTAATGATTATAATCAATATTTTCCACATTATTAATCCTCAAACATGATGCAGTGGGAAAACAAAAAATGATCGAATAAACCACAGACTCTGCCATCCACAAAAACAAATGTACAT
>NC_061839.1:13130290-13135290 GCF_019202785.1 Penaeus chinensis
CTTTATTCTTTTATTTATTTATTTATTTATTTATTATTATTATCATTATTATTATTATTATTATTATTATTATTATTATTATTATTATTATTATTATTATTATTATTATTATTATTATTATTATTATTATTATCATTATTATTATTATTATTATTATATTTACCTTATCTCATTTTCACTGTGCTTCTGTCCCCAAACATCGCCTTCAACTTTCCGTTCACCTCTTCCGCAGCCGCAGAACTTGGTCCTGATGGGAGAGTTCCCAGAATGCGCAGTCAAGTTGTGCGACTTCGAGATCTCGCGCAAGTTGACACCCGGGCGAGAAGTGCGTGAGATCCTCGGAACACCGGACTATGTTGGTGAGTGTGAGCTTTCGTTGTTTGTGAGTGCGTGTTCGTGTTTCTCTGGAGACTTGGAAGGGGTTTAGGTTGCATTTGATATCCGGGTTTTATTGCGAATGTATTTCCTGTTATTGTATTGGGTTTGTTTTATTAAATGTACAAACAACGATATTTTACGCGCGATGGAGGAGTAATGTTCCCTTTAAACAAATAACTTTACATTTTTTTTTTTCGGTGGTGCCTGAATAGTATGTGTTTATAATTTTAAAGTAAATCAAGCAAGGCATATCATCCTGCAAACTTTCGGTAAAATATCCAAGTGCAAAGAAGTCTCATGATTAAGCAGTTTACCAAAAAGACAAACGTATCTGCACTCACTCGCATAAACATTCCCTCGAAGGTGCATCAAAATGTATCTTTAAATCACGGAAATGAAGACGTTTCATCACTCTCAGTCAAGAGGTTTCCCAGCTGCCAAGGGCGGGTTAGAGGACGTCACAGAACGAGAATATCCTGCCTTGCAACGCTGCCTCAACCGGATCCTTCTATGCCTCTCTAGTTATCGGGTCACGGAGCAAGAGACGGTGTTATCATATTCTTCCCGTCACGTGTGCTCATTCACGTCACGTGTGCTTATGTAGTTTTGTTTATGTTGCGAGTGAGAACCTGAGGTGGATCATGACTTTTTTGTTTATTTATTTATTATTAGCTTGTTTTGGAAATGGACGGTCGTAACACCACTTCAAGTGTGGTTAAATATCAGGCATATTTTTTTTTTACAATATTTAGGTAAATTTGTTACATAAGCAAAAAGGATAGCGTTTATTTCTATACACTTTACCAGCGATCCGTATTTCTCTACTGAGTAACTGATTTCCAAAACGATTTCATGTGACCTGCTTATGAGCCATATACATTCTGTAATATAGCACAGAATATTGGTTAATCATATATCAGCTTCAGTATATATTAGTATAATCGGTAATATATTAGAATCCATTCTCTTCTACCATTATCTTCTTGTTCCCGTCTCTTTCCTCCTTCTGAACGTGTTTATGCAGCGTGTGGGCATGTTTTTGTGCTTATGTGTGTGTGGATGTGCATGTGTTCATGCACTTGCTCGGGAGTACTTACTCACGAGGTACACGCGTCTGCACTTATGCATGCATACATGGAAGTGTATCTTTGTGCATGTGTATCTCTCGCTGTCGAAACTAGCTGACTGTTTACATATGGCATTCCTGACGGCTCTGGCGTTGGTATGCCTGTTAGCATGATATCCTGTTGTAGCAGATTGTTTAATCATGATAATCACTCCATCAGCATTATCATAATGGAAAACGGGAGGAGCGCGGGCGCGGAGTACTGCTGCTGGAACTCTGCTCGGTATGAAGACCTGTACTGGACGACCTCGCCGCGGGTCTCGCGGCTCGCGTCGCGGGCTCGCCGGGCTGTCACTGGCCTTTGCTTTATCGTTTTGCTCTTTGACGATATGATGTTTATTTCCTTTCTTTAATAATACATAAATTATTTACCTAGCTAATTACAGTTGATAAGGGACCGTTTTTTCCGGAGTCTAATCGGTAACCTACTTTGATATTCTCTTTTCATTGTCGTCCTCATTAGCATCAACATACGTCGACTTCATTGAATTGAGATCCGGCGCTATCAACTCTGTTATCAGCTCATTCAATGACGTCATCGCAGTAGCTCCCAAGGGACGTCGTTACTTCCTAGCTCCTACGTCTACTCCGCCCAAAGAAAAAAAAGAAAGAAAAAACAGACAAACGCGCACGTATCCACACCCACACCCACACACACGCACACGCATACGCACACGCACACGCACACGCATACGCACACGCACACGCACACGCACACGCACACGCACACGCACACGCACACGCACACGCACACGCACACGCACACGCACACGCACACGCACACGCACACGCACACGCACACGCACAAGCACACGCACGTACGCACGCACGCACGTATGCATGCACACACACACACACACACACACACGCACACATACACACACACACACACACACACACAAACTTCTCCGAAGCTCCGAGAATCTTCGAGAAGCTTCGAGGCCCCCGCGGCGATGGGATCCCGCGCTTTATCGCTATCTACGGATCGTTGCGCCGGCGAATATGACCATCTAGGAGCGAACTTGATCTTGTTAATTGGTTGCAACATCTCCCACCTGCATGCCAGCGATCGTACGTTACCTGGGCGGCCGCGAACTCTGCGCTTTGCCCCGCCTGCGCTATTCTTGGACGCTGCTAATTAGCGGGACGAGGAACCGTGCGCGCGGCTTCCATCGGCGGCCCGGTCGCTCTCGCACGGGCCAGTCGTAATGAGGGTATTGATAACTACATTCTTAGTGATAAGCATAATAACAGAAATGATAATACGATGATTAAAACAGTGACAAAAGGAATAACTGGAACAAAATCGTTAAGAATATTGACATTATTGTTATTATTAGCATAACAATCTTCGGTGCAACCATGATACAGCAGCGCATGATACAGCAGACAGAATGTCTGAGTCTAATCATTTCAATTTTTGCTGCTTTTTGCTAAGGCAACTTTATGCATTCCACTTTTTGTTCATTCAGTATGAGTTGATGAATCATCGTTTTTACTTTTTTTTCGGGAATTAAAATTCGCTGAATGATAATGCTATTAGCGACATTGTACACGTTATTGCTCTCTCTGAAATCATATCTTATCCGTAATGCAAGCAACAAAAATTGCTGTCCAATTCTCTTGATTGACGTCATACTGAGTCCGAGGATGTTATCACGTGTTTGCCGACCACAGTAGCTAACCGCAGCACCACTATCTCGCCAAGATCACGTTCTACCACGCCTTAGCTGTGTGTTGGACCCTTTAGTGCTGTTTTCACTCTTTTAGCACAAATCAAACTCTCTAATCATGTAACTTGATAAATCCTATTGTATTTTCTAATGCACGGACCATAATGGTATTAAAAGACACTAAACTCACTACGAACTGGAAAGTTGCCGTAGGATTTATGGGGAAACATTATACACTGACAAGAAAAACAATAATAAAATTAAAAAATAAAGACGGTTCGTTTACGATACATTCCGAGGTTCGTTCCATCCACAAGCACACAGCCATCCCATCTCATATGCCTCCTCTCTCGTAATTTTACTCCATATGCCTGTTTTGCAGTTTGTACCTTAAGGACCCGTCCTGTAGAAACCTTAGCACCACGCCTCGAAGTAACATTAGCACAGTACAATTATACCTTCACTTCTTCCTGTACTGTGAAGATGGATCCGTTCGGCTGGAGTGTCAAGGCCGCTTGTTTTTCTTTTATTGTCATGATTTTTTGCATTAAGACCACGTGTTTTTTAAGCTGGGTGCGCAGTTCGGTTAACCGCAATATCTTGTCTACATACAGGGTTACAAATGATGCCAACCCTGTAACACGACCAATATATTGTCTCTAATCTTGTTTTCTGATCCTCACAGTACTGCTAAGAAATAGATATTAGTCATAGAATAAATATTGAAATAACGGACAAGAAAAGATAATAATTTGCTCGGATGTTCACACATGTTGCTATCTGAAATCTCACACATACTCTGTCTATCAACTTGCAATCTGTACCAAAAGCTTAGTTCTTATCTCTCATTCCTATACAGTTTCCTTTCTCTTATTTTGTCAACGCCTGTAATAATAAAAATGCTTAACAATAGCATCATGCAACCCTAGCATATGCCCACAATTTCCCCTAACTTTTAAAGGAGCTTCCATCCCGGAACACAGTGTGACCCAACCCCGCCCGATCCCTTACCAGCACTCACACGCGCGGATCAGAGAGATTACTTATCGCGGGAATAAATTTTCTTCAGTGCTCACATCCGTAAACAAGTGACGTGCGAGGGCCATAAGCGATACCTTCCAAGCATGACCAGCGACGCATTAAGGGACGCAACGTGGCACCCGAAGACCTTCTGCGGCGCCAGTTTCGTTCGCGGGTGCCATCAAGAGCCAAGGTGTCTACTGGCAGGAACAACGGGGTTCGTGACAACAGGTGATGCAACGTACACAGCCGTCCGCGCCGAGTGGTTGGCCTTGCAGATGCACCGTTGCCCCTTTATGGAATTGCAATGAATTAATTGTTGATTGTTGTCAGTGATGGATGGCCAGCGAATTCAACATTATTTCTGTACCTGTCATGATCAGGGAGATTCTAGATGTTAATTATTTATCATAATCGGATGGACACGTATGTTCAGCGGATCTGGCCTGACGGAGAGGTTCCGCAGGAGGATAACTCGCCAAAACACCATAAACAGTATGAGCAAACAAAAACAAAACCCAAACAAAAAACAAAAACTCAAAGCTGCCAGAGGAACGTGACCAGCTGTGGCGGGCAGGTGGTTTGGCGTAGCGTGTGCGAGTGAGGGCCCTCCACCTACTGAACGGTATAATTGATACTGTCGACAATGCTGCTTCCGCGGGTAAACCAGGCGGTGATTCATGCTTACTTTCATTAGCGGGGAAATGGGGGAGGAAGCTCGTCATCCGAAGAAAACATCCTGGATTTGTATGCATATATTATTGCGATCGTCACAACGAGGTCTCTTATTCAGTACTTGTTCT
>NC_061839.1:13140290-13142790 GCF_019202785.1 Penaeus chinensis
TCCTCTTGACCCTCTCCTCCCTCCTCCCTCCCAGTACCTCTTTACTGCCCTCCGAAAACGGCCGTTTCCCTGGATTAAAACCTAGCTTCGGCGTGGATATTGCCGATGTTGACAGTCGGTCATTTGCTAAAGTAATTTACTGCAATAAATATCAAAAACCATATAGAGGCGTTCCGTGCGCAGCGCCCCGCCTGTACCGTGTCCCGCCGGTGCCCGGGGGGCGCGGCGGGGTATGGAGCCGCAAGAGCGTCCGAACCGGCGCCGCTCGGACGCTCGTAATGGGAGTCTATTAACGCGCTGGTCTCGCTTTGGACGCTGACCTTGGGCGGCGCTTAAGTGGTTTATATGTATGCACGGAGGAGGCTGACACACACGTCCCGGCAAGTACTCTCCCGCCTTGCTTGTGTCGTGCATGGCGTGTTGTATGGCGTAATGTGCTTGTTCTGTTACCGAGTGCCCTCCCAAATGGATTTCAAGGCCTCCATAATGAGGGAATTTTATTATTATATTCGTAATTGCTTGATCATTCCTATGTAATTTGTGATGGTAACATGTTTTAGTTATTAACCCCATTGCACCAATAATTGTTTTATTTTTCTTTTACGAACACCATCACGCTGCACCAGCAGTCCCCTATCTCCTTTCCATCACCTTTTCACACCAACATTTGCTTTGCTGCACCACATATCTAGTTCTACGACGGCACGAAAACGACAGAAAATGAACACTTTGCTGCATAACAGTAACAGTACTGGATCCACGAGGAGCTAAACATCATGAATTAACTTTACTTGCACAGTATTCAAGTCCGGTTATAATGACATACCTTTTGCCCATACACCACCCTACAAAGACCAGCTCTCAAACTTTCATATCATTACTTCACCCATTACCCCTCTCCCTCTCCCGCTTTCTAGCATACAGTAATATACATCCCCCATCCTTTGACCCCCCTCTCCGTCCCCCCTTTTCCATCCTCCTTAACCTTCCTCCCTCCTTACTTCATTCCTTACTTAATTGCTTCCTTCCTCCCCTCCTTATTTACCTATTTACTTCCTTCCTTTCTTCTTTCCTTCCATCCATCCGTCCCTTCTTCCCATCTCCCTTTTCCCTTCCTTCCATCCCTCTTTAGTTCCCTTCCTTCCCCTTCTCTCTTTCCCTCCTTCCCTCTTTGTTTTTCTCCCTTCCTGTTTGGTGCAGCGGTTGCGGTCTCGTCTAGAAATCTTGCTGACCCGCGTTCAATTCCCCGCGCTGCCAGTGGAATATGACGAAATGGACTATTACTAAATTTATTCCCCCTCTCTCTCTTTCCCAACTTTCCGCCCTCTTCACCTCTCTTCCCTCCTTCCCTCCCTGTCTACCTCCTATCCATCTCTCAGATCACTCCCAACCTGATTACACAGATATCTGCACATCATGGTCGTAGTCGTAGTTGTAGATACAGGAGTAGTTGTAAGTTGTAGTTGAAGTCGTTGCGATTACAGACGAGGTAATAATCGTAGATATAAGTGTAATCGTAGTTGTAGATGTAGCCGAAATCATGGTCATAATTATAGCCTAATGAAAGTCAGAATTGCTTCCGAGGACATAGTCGAAATGGTAGCCGGAGTTTTAGAATAAGTGTAGTTGAAAACGTCATTGCTGTGTAATTGCAATCGAAGTCGTAGTCGATGATTGTACTTCAAGTCACGTTAGCAATGAAACAGAAATCGTGATAGTTATGACTGAAGTCGTGACATCAACTGAATTTGGAAATGTAGTAAAAAAGAAAAAAAAAATCGGAAATGCACTCAAGTTATAGTTGCAGCTATTTGGAAACAGCAGTTGAATTCGCGTTTGCAGTCGAAATCGCAACCATAGCCAGTCAAGGTAGAAGCCGTAGTCGAAGTCGCATTCGTAACTAGTTTGTTACCTTAGCCTTTGCCAGAGTCGTAACCGGTCAGAGTCGTAGTCGTATTCGCACTAGCCATTCACCTGCCAACGCCGCTCCCCCATTGAGAAAATGTGCTGGGATATCTCGTTTCGACGTGCGGGAATATGATTGATTACACGGGCTTTCGCCTCGCAAACCAGTCGGACTTGTCTCTGGGTAATGGCGGGCTCGCTGTGTAATGGTGGCCAGGAGGTGTGGCGTGGAGGCGAAAGCGCTGGTGATGAGGGTATGGAGTTCTTAACGATATATGTATATATATATATATATATATATATATATATATATATATATATATACACACACACATACATATACATATATATACATATATATTTTATTCTTTTTTTTTTAGATATAGTACGATAGCTTCCTCGCAGATCCTTAAGAACTTTATTCATCAAGAAAATATTAAAAAGTAGTTTAAACTCTAAAAGATATACAAACCCAGTGTTCTATTAACAATATATTCATGAAAAACCTACTCTTGCGCGCCACGGATTGTCATATTATAAAGCGCCGAAATTTATGTAATAATTTAAATAATTTTATTGAGTATCTCCCTTATTC
>NC_061839.1:13152790-13155290 GCF_019202785.1 Penaeus chinensis
AGATCTTTCCTATAATGAAAGATTTTTTCCTATTCACAACGGGGTTTAGGAAAATATATAGCATCAGGCTCAGTATTCATAAACTCGTTGTCCTGCCCTTTCGGGATGACTTTATCTCATGAGAGTATGGATGCTGGGATGTGTTTGGGGCGAAGGAGTGTAGAGGTAAGAGAGGAAAAGACGCCTTGGGAGAAAATTATATTAAATTCGATACTTCGCATTTTTATTGTAGGTTGAAATGAGGTTGGTTTTGTAATTTTTATATCATTCCGGTATTATTGTTGTTGTTGGTATCCTTTGCCTAAGTGCTCTCTATGTCTTTTGATAAACAGTTTCAAATTTGCGATTTGTGGTTCTAAACAGGCTGCCGTTTTAACCCTCAGAGTTGTGCGATTCGGCAGTGGTTAACCTGATTTATTGTCTGATTGCTTTAGTGTGCATAAATAACATTTACAGGCAAACCTTTGTACGTCATTGACCATGGACACATGAGTCTGCTATTTGTGTAAGTCCTTTACAATTAGTTGTATTTTTTGGGGATTCTTATGTTACGGCGTCCCACTCCATAATAATAATTCCTCTCTCTCTCTTTCTCTCTCCCTCCCCCCACCTCTCTCTCTCTTTCTCTCTTTCTCTCTCTCTCTCTCTCTTTCTCTCTCTCTCTCTCTCTCTTTCTCTCTCTCTCTCTCTCTCTCTCTCTCTCTCTCTCTCTCTCTCTCTCTCTCTCTCTCTCTCTCTCTCTCTCTCTCTCTCTCTCTCTCTCTCTCCTTTCTCTCTCCCCATCTCTCTCTCTCTCTCTCTCTCTCTCTCTCTCTCTCTCTCTCTCTCTCTCTCTCTCTCTCTCTCTCTCTCTCTCTCTCTCTCTCTCTCTCTCTCTTCTCTCTCTCTCTCTCGCTCTCTCGCTCTCTCTCTCTCTCTCTCTCTCTCTCTCTCTCTCTCTCTCTCTCTCTCTCTCTCTCTCTCTCTCTCTCTCTTTCTCTTTTTCTCTCTCTTTTCTTTTTCTCCCTTCCTCTCTCTCTTTCTCTCTCCCTTTATCTCTCTCTTTCTATCATTATATATATTGATTTGGGCTAACGATTCGACAGTGCATTCAAATAATAAACTTGCAAGATTTACAAACAAGTGTGTTGAACCTGGACTTGCTGGACCAATACCAGTATAACCTCGGTTTTTACCCTTAATTAATCTGTCGTGTATTTATTGCCAGCGTCCTACACGAGTAATATCCAATGAGACATAAGTTAATGAAGCTAAAGAGAATAGATACATACACGACCACCACACCCTTAAAACAAAAAAACAAAAACAAAACAAAAAACAAGGTTCCTGTGCGTTTGTTTGTAAAGCGTGCAGTGTGACTGTACATTAAACCCAAATACAAGGTCAAAATCGGCAAGTGTAAACAAGCAGGGTCAGGGACTGGGGAGAAAGCCGGCCAGTCAGTTATTAATCACTTGCTACCATTTTAAAACTGCCGTTAAAGGCATGAATGCAGGGCTCACGGCCGGCCGACCGAGCAGCATATCTTGCCGATCATGGCCTTATACGCGCAACGGACAGGCTGCCATAGCAAACTCGGGCTGTAGAGTCGTTCTCTTGTTATGGTCTCATGCGAAAATAGACCATAAAGGCAGCTGTAGCTAGCTGTTGTCTTGCACTGACTTGGCGAATTAACGTGGATGTCCGGAGTGTTGTCTTGAAGGGGGGGGGGGGGGGGGGGAGGCTTGCTGGTGGATGATTCATTCTGCGGTCCAGGTGCAGCCTATGTCCTCTCCCGGCTCAGGAGGAGAGACGGGAGGCGCGGATGTAAGGGAAAGGAGAAGAAGTAGGGCGTTACCATGGGGAAGATGGGAAGACAATGGAGAAGCGCAAGAATGAGCAAATGCAGTGGCCAGTACTTGATGAGACAAATCGAATAACGACACAGAACTATGACTTAGAATCAGCCAAATTCCGATAACAAGAAACAGCATAACAATTACTAAATGGCCAATTTTAACGTTTACAAAAATACTGAAGACATGCCAACCTCAACGTTTCGGAAGTGACAGGTTCCAGACGTTACGGGAAAATTAACTCTCGTATTCGCCTGAAGGAAAAAAGACAAGATAAGACAGCAGAACAGATCGCAGCGTGAGGCGCCGCCTAAATATGGTGTAAGACTTACTAAGCTTCTCTCCAGTCAGGAAAATAAGACGGTGTTGATAGGTTGGAGAACTCAGAGGGTCATGTCTGAAGAGGAGAGAGTTGAGGGCGAAGTCAGGTGCCACTGAGGGAGACAGGGCAACGAGGTGTGTGGCGATTCGATGAGGAGGTGGAGTGGGCAAGATGGAGACGTGAAACAACAGGGAAGTGGGCAAACATGGAAGCTGTTGCGTGCATTATAAGGTAAAGTACAAGACTGGCTTTCAGAGAGAATTAAAGTAAACGACTCGACGGACTAGACCAGTGGTTGTCAGCCTTTCGCCACCAACGACCCCGTTTGTTTATATCTATTTCC
>NC_061839.1:13207790-13210290 GCF_019202785.1 Penaeus chinensis
CGCATGAGAAAAATGTCATAATTACAACTGCAAATCTCCATCATCAGCTTAATTCTATCAGGAACATTCCACAACAAATGGATACCCACATTTTATAAAACCCAAAGCAGTTTTCTGTGCTAGAAATTCTACCTAAAACCAATATCTAACACTGTCAATAGAGAAATCAAATATATAAAACTTCCATATATGGGCGGTCTTAGTTTTGACCTGAGAAGATCATTCAACAAAATTCTCATTCAATGCTATTCTCAGATCTGTTTTTGGTCCGTCCTTTATCATGATAACATTATTGGTAATTTCTCACGGAAAAGCAGAAACGCATCTCTGAACTCTGATAGGCAGGGTACGTGGATCAACGATGACTGTCACCGCATTCTCGAAATCTTAACCTCCCACCTGAATAGCTTTGACCTGATCATTGCTGAGACACTCCATATCCTAACTGTGAAACCAAAACTAAAAAACGCTTCCTCTGAAACCACCCTGTTTACCATGTAAACTACCGACCACCCCTACTTTGGATAGTGCGTGTTACCTGCTACACTGCCATTGGTTTGGGATCATTTGGTAAATTTTTGAGTATGTTTGTTAAATAATTTTCTGGTTTTGTTATTATTATAGCTCTGATGATAGAGACTGCATCTCCGTAACGTTTGCAATTGTAATAATGAAGTGCTCAGCCGTGTTGATTTTCCTTTTTCTGATAAGAATTCGATTCCCACGAGGCTCATCTATAACCCATCACACACACACATATATATGTATATATATACATGTATATATATATATATATATATATATATATATATATATATATTCATGTATATATATGTATGCATGTATATCTAAATGCACGCACATAAAAACGTGCACACACACACACAAATACAGAGAGAGAGAGAAAGAGAGATTGATAAGTAAGAGATAAGCATGTAGAAAGATAGATAGGAAACCAGAGAGCAAGATATAACAAAGGCAGTTTCATTTACATATTTTTTAAGCCCAAGAACGCCACTTAAAGTAGATAATCTAAGAAGGTCATTCTTATCAGCTGTAATATCCAGTCAAGCGTTAAGCAACATATGTTACTACTTAAGTTTTAACAAATTCATGTCTCGTTAACTCCGCTGGAACACTGGACAGTATTCCATAATTTAATACAGCTGATAAATACCTGCATTAAACTCATACTTGACAAACAAATATAAAGACTATAACGCCGTATTAGGCATTTGATTAAGCCGCTGAAAGTGATGTTAATGTGTTAAAATGGCGGAAACAAAACATCCTCAGGTGATGCGCCCGAAGCCTTGTGGGGCTTTTGTGATGTTAATTTCACCGTACCCAACCCAGCGCCATAATGGAAGGCTGCAGTTCACGTTTGATAAATTCGCGGTTATTTTAATCTTTGGTATTTCTTTTATCATACATCTATGTTATGTAAAAGTGTATGATTTTGTTCTATGCATTATATACTGTGTATAATGTATGTGTATATGTGCACACACACACACACACACACACACACACACACACACACACACACATACATGCACACACACACACACACACACACACACACACACACACACGCGCGCGCGCGCACATACATACACATACACACATACACACACACACACACAAACCATACAATATATATATATGCATATATATATATATATATATATAACTATATGATGTATCATTTGATGATATTAGTTAATAGTTATGTGGAAATCCCGGCAGAAAACGAGCAGGAGAATCGCTGATGGTCCGACGCAGACGACGATATCCGGCCCAGTGACACGGCGACGGTCCTCCGATGACGCTGATACAGATGATGATGATACTTCTATGGAAATTTTCCTGTTTTCGACGACGGCTCCGGTGCGGCCGCGGCCATGACGAAAATGGCCCTGAGAACACTTTAAGAATATTATTCGCCGCCGGATCTTTGGAATTTTTACTCGCGAATGAAAAACCTGATTCTTGGATGTTGATAGTGAGAGACGTCAAGGCTACAGACAAAACAAACAAAACAAACAAAGACTTCCAACTGATTTTGAGGCAGGAGTGTGGAGAACGCAGGGAGAGGCAAACAAGAATGATGGACGAATACGGAAATAAAGGGGTGAAGAACATTGAGGATGTAGGGGAGGATAGCAATGCGGAGTAGAGAGAGAGAGAGAGAGAGAGAGAGAGAGAGAGAGAGAGAGAGAGAGAGAGAGAGAGAGAGATAGAGAGAGAGAGAGAGAGAGAGAGAGAGGAGAGAGAGAGAGAGAGAGAGATAAAACGACTAAACATAACAAGTATACCTGGAATTCATGAATTGCGTACACTGTGTTTTAACTGACAAGAGGTTTAATAAATCAAATCACGTTGACCTAAACCCTCTTTGCGTTGCAAGCAAAGTAGTAACCACAATATTCTCAAACTAGACAACCACAAAAAAACACATAACTTACGGTTATCCATGGTACGGAAATGATATAATCGA
>NC_061839.1:13230290-13232790 GCF_019202785.1 Penaeus chinensis
CACTGTCTACCGCACACATGAGTAACGGCATAACATAAGCAAGCAAGCATACTCAGCCTCAAGCATAAGAATGAGATGCAAATGAGTATGAAAGCAATATAAGGCACAGCAGTGATATAAAAGGCAAACAAAACAATAATTGAGACCCTCGTAATGAGGTATTCAAGGAGATGTAGAAGAATTCAAATGACCTAACGATATTTCAAGTAGGAAGACAAGGAGGAAAACTGGTGTATTATTGAATCAGTGGAATAAAATGCTTGAATGAATGCGACGGAAGGAGGTACAGATAAAGTAACGCGTATGAGGAATGAAACACGAATTGTGATATATATATATATATATATATATATATATATGTGTGTGTGTGTGTGTGTGTGTGTGTGTGTGTGTGTGTGTGTGTGTGTGTGTGTGTTTGTGTGTGTGCATGTGAGTGTGTGTGTGTGTGTGTATGTGTACTTATGTATGTGTGTATATAAACATATATATATATATATATATATATATATATATATATATATATATATATATAAATATATATATACATATATACACACATATATATTATATATGTGTGTGTGTGTGTGTGTGTGTGTGTGTGTGTGTGTGTGTGTTTATGTATGTGTGTGTACGTGCACATACACACAGTGCACGCGTCTTACTCTTAAGCGGCTTAATTTACAGCCAGTAAGATCGAGTAGGTTGGTACAGCGCAGGTAAATTAGCCTCGAGTAGACTCCGACAGGTAGATTGGAATCGTGACAGCCCAGGTGAGTGCTGACAAGATAAGCTGATCAGACAGGGCTGACGAGGGCGAGGTGGACAAATAGGCTTCGCAAAGTAGGCATTGACACAATGATACAAGAGAGGTGGTAAAAATGGCACGACAAAGAGGCTCTGCGGGACAGCAGGGTAGCTGCAACAGACACAACAGACGGGTATGGGGGCAGTCAGAGAGACTCGAGAAGATTGTCGAAGGCAGTAGAAGATACAGCAGGTGGAATAGAAAAAGAAATGAAATAATAATCCCATTTCAGGAGGCAGCACAGTAGTCAACCAGATATGCTAAGCACGAGAGTTAGAACCATAGCACCAGGGAGCTCAGGCGGGGCAATCAGGAACAATGGCAGATGGAGTAAGGGAGCCAAGGGACAGGCAAGGCAGGGGCAAGACAAAGGTACGGCAAGCAGGCCAGCTGTGGACGGCAGGCAGGGACACCCTCGCCTCCTGCACAATAAGGCGGGGAGTCCGGACAGGTAGCTGCTATGTCTTCTAGTTTTTATCGCTAATATCCTTAACATGCATGAGTAGTTCGTATTAGCACAAAAAGGAACGTGACGTTAAAGAATATAACAGTATTCATTACTGTGCATGTTTATTGTCATAATGGCTAACCCGGAACTGGAGAAACCGTTAGCCCGGTACCATATCTTGCGCAGTTAAGTGCCATATGCATACTTATGGCAAGAAGCTGATATGTTTACTCCACAGCTGTACCCAAGGCACTATGCAACAAAGTAGACTAGCATGTTATTCTGAGTCAAAATATCGCTTAACAAAGGGAGAGTCTAGATTATTTATATAATTCTGCAGAAGGTATAAATAAAAATATGTCAAATGTATCTACTGTTTTTGTGAAGTAATCGATTCTTACCTTGTGTCTATTCAATATGCAACAATAACGAACCCAACAGAGGGAGGTGGACAAATATCGTAAAGTGAAGAAAGAAAAATTCACATACATATTCCTACATGCACACATTTTGACATAGATAGATAGATAGATAAATAGATAGATAGATAGATAGATAGAGAGGGAGAGAGAGAGAGAGAGAGAGAGAGAGAGAGAGAGAGAGAGAGAGAGAGAGAGAGAGAGAGAGAGAGAGAGAGAGAGAGAGAGAGAGGGAGAGAGAGAGAGAGAGACAGACAGACAGACAGACAGACAGACAGACAGACAAACAGTCAGACAGACAGACAGAAACAGACAGAAACAGACAGAAAGAAAGAAAGAATGAGCTAGAGAGAAAGAGAGAGAAAGAGAGACCCAAAGAGAAGACTACAGAGGCAAAGAGAGAAAGAACGAGCGACAGAGGGGCTAGCAGACGAGCCCCACTCTGTCTCCCCATGCTGCCCAACTCAACACATAAACAAAGGCCGAGTGCAGCGACTATGGCTCTCCGCGACGGTCTTATACGTTGCCATATTTTTTCCTCGGGACTATCTTGTCAGCAATCAGGTACCTCGTCCGGCGGAGAGAGAAGGGCATAGAGCACACAGACGGGGGACCAGGCAGCATCCGGAACTAAGAAGTAAAGTAGTGTTTCATGTATGCCACCATTTAATTGTATCCACAGTGATGGTAGAGCTTTTACTGTAATGGTAACGCCATTGGTTATTTTAAATACTGCCTTAACGGTATTATTATACTTGTTCTGAAACTGATTGGCTAATTGGATATTTCTGTGGGACATAAAATCTAACCAATTCTCTAATATCAAAA